>NW_019396583.1:0-11427 GCF_000591075.1 Eurytemora carolleeae | reverse complement strand
TAGAATACTAGAATACTAGAATACTAGAATACTAGAATACTAGAATACTAGGATACTAGAATACTAGAATACTAGAATACTAGAATACTAGAATACTAGAATACTGGAATACTAGAATAGTAGAATACTAGAATACTAGAATACTAGAATACTAGAATACTAGAATACTAGAATACTTGAATACTAGAAACGAGCGAGGGGTCGAAAGCTCGATAAACAATGAATAAATTATCTGATGAAATGTGATGTTAAATATTTAATGAACCATGTGGCTCCGCTAATATAGCAGATAATGACAAAAATTTGTATTTGTATTCTATATTAAAAAAATGACTAATTTTTTTCTTCAATGACATATTATAGACCTACATAGAATAATAAAAATTTAGTTTTTCTAAATCTCATCTCTTTTCTTGCTCATCTCGTTCTATTTTCTATTTCCAAAATTAAAACACGAATACATTCAACCCGATATTGGCGGTAAGGGTTAAAATCAACAAATATTAAGGTTTTCATCGAATTTTATATTAGTGTTAGTGTTTTATTGTTTTATTGTTGTGGTATTTTCAATTTTAAATCATGAACATCTGCCATTTTACTTTTACACAAATCTGAAAAATGTGCCTGATTCTTCCTTGGTCTCAATTAAACAGTTTTTGGTTTAAAACTCCAAAAAAAAATACTATTTAACAAATATTTAAACCGTGGAGGTTTATACTTAAACTAGTATCCATGGGCTTCACGACCCTCTTTCTAATTTGATTACAATTTGTTTCTTGTTGTTGAACCTTCGAGAATGGTTTATGTTTACATTTTAAAGATAAAACAGAAACCGGTCTAATTCGCAGATTCTCTTGTTCTTACTGCCGAATTTTTATTGCGCTTCTTGTCGATTTTAAATGCAAAGAGTTTTTATTGTGTGTTGTCATTGTTTATGTCTGTTGTCTGTGTTTGGGGTCGGTGCGGAGTTTGTTAGATTCTGACATGTGTCCCTGGTTAAGTTGTTTGTGTCTTTCAGATGCGTGTGGCTGGTGTGTTTATAGTGTGTGTGTGTGTATCGTGTAAGTGTGTTTTTGGTTTGTGTATAGGCTTGGTGCATGGTGTGATCTAGTGTCTGGTTTGTATGTCTGTGTATGTTAGGAGTGTGTGTTTGTGTGCAAGCTGTCAATCTTATATTGAAGTACTAATCAAATCCTCGTTAGGAACTAACCCTGGTATTTATCCTGCCCCTAGTGTACCAGGAGAACCAGGAGAACCATGTATATTGTTTTGTCAATCCAAACACGCAAAAGTAACAAATCCGTCAAACAATTTATCAAAATATAAAAGATTTCAATCGAGAAAATTATCAAAAGAAAACTAATTTCTATTGGTTGAAACACATGATTAAAGAAAATAATGTAAAATAGAAAAACTTGAATAATGATAATATTTTACCTTATTCATAAACAGACAAACAATCAGCTTACAGGTGTAGTCAACAAAAACAGGGCTAATAGCACTAGTGATATATATATATATATATATATATAGATATATATATTTGTATACAAAATAGATAAGTACATTGATAGATAGATAGCGTGCAGCACGCTATATTTACATTAAAACAAATACAAATCTTCATCATTAAGTATAATGTTCTATCTAAACACATTTGCGGTAAAATATAACTTACTTGGTTTACACTGTGCACTTTAATAGATACGTGCACTTAGACGCGCGTTTAATTTCCAAAACTTTAAAAAGCACGTTAGCATAATGAGCTTTAACTCCACGATCAGTTAATATTAAAGGAATTGTTCAACTAATTTCAAGAGAGCCTCAATTCAAAGCGTTTCAAATCACTTCAATGACAGCCTTGATCCCTGTATGGAATTAACAATGAAGACGATATCTCGTCCATTCTCTGCTCTTTAAAAGGTGTATATTCTCTCCGTTTCCTTCACTGTCTCTGCTTTTTAAATCCGCAACGTACTCTTTTAATTGCAATAACAAAGCTGACTCGTGTATTTTTTCCTCTAACAAAGGTGGACAGAGTACCAAATTGTGAATCAGAACTGTTACTTTAAATACTAAATAGACACTTTAAATTTCTTCATCAGTCCCTTTAGAGCTTTTTTAATATTTTTGTCTTGTTTTCTGAGATTTTACGAAACAAATGTTTAAATGGCAAAAAAATACTCTGTGGCAATTTAGTATCGCAATTATCCGAAGTTTAAAAAATGTTAATGATGGAAAATTTTGCAAAATTCATTGCAATTTCAGTGCAAATGTTGAAATAATGACAGATTGCTAGTTTTGCAAACTGACGGTGGTTCTGTGTGGTCTAAAGTATTTATATATTTTATATTCTATACAAGAGATATTAGATAATTCTACGTTAAATAAATTTAATCAACATATTTAGCTTGTCTGTTTGTTTGTGTTCAATAAACGTCAAAACGGCTAAGCTAAACGGCTAAGAGTTTCGTAAAAAATCCTCCAAAAAAAAGTTTCTATTGCTACAAAAAGTTAAAACCAGAAGAAACGGCGCGCGCAATTGACCCTGTAACCCTTTCGTCTATATATTTATAAATTAGTTCGAAATGTTTGTCTGTTTGTCTATTTGCCTTTCCGATCATAACTCATGAACCCCCTAATAACCGATTAGCCTCAAATTTGAATTAGGGAACTCGTAAGAACTACGACAGGGAATCATCCCAGCTTGTTAGAAATCTTTAAGTTAAGTTGGGTTTAGTTACGATTCCAGGCAAAGCTGGGTACCCAGCTAGTTCAGCTGAGCTGCGAAATATTGTGTATTTATGTGTGTAAGTATGTATATTACCTAATACCTAAATAGACAAACCAAACCGTAATGTCTAAAAAGGTGTTTCAACTCAGAAGTATAAACTAGACAAGTGTCGGGCAATTTTTGAAATTCCACGGGCAATTTCGGTCACTGTATGAAACGGACAGGAAAATAATTAAATTGAATTAATTTTTAAGCATTAAAATTAGCGTAATATTCCTCTATCCGGGGCTCTACCCCTCATGCTGTAAAATTCCTTCCTGTCCCCCCCCCCTCCCTCCTGGTGGCTTATGGACCCCCTCCCCTCCCAGTGGCCAATGGTAATGATGATGAAAGGAAATGGTTCCCTGCTTCAAACCCTTCAAATTTGAAATATTTAAAGGATTGAGTATAATTAGGGTTGGTAAACCTGATATTAATAATCAGTCAGAGACAAATTACTCCGCGCTACCTTCCTGCAAAAAAGTCAATTAAACCTAGTTTCTAAAAGCAGAAGCTCTTTTTGGAACATGCATAGAGTAAATTAGAGACGTGTAATATTTGTGACATAGAGTTTATACGTCGAGGTTATTTAGTTATAGATCTGGGAGTAATATTTGGTTTCAAGGATACAAGGATACAAGAATAGGAGGATACAAGGATACTAGGGTACAAGGACACAAGGGTATAAGGATACAAGGATACAAGGATAAAAAGATACAATACAAGGATACAAGGATACAAAGATACAATACAAGGATACAAGGATACAAAGATAGAAATATGCAAGGTTACGAGGATACAAGGATACACTGCAAGGATATAAGGATACACGAATACAAGGATACAAGGATACAAGGATACAAGGATACAAGATACAAGATACAAGATACAAGATACAAGATACCAGGATACAAGGATACAAGGATGCAAGGATACAAGGATGCAAGGATACAAGGATACAAGGATACAAGGATTCAAGGATAAAAGGATACAAGGATACAAAGATACAAGGATACAGGGATACAAGGATACAAGGATACAAGATACAAGGATACAAGGAAACAAGGATACAAGGATAAAGGGATACAAGGAAACAAGGATACAAGGACACAAGGATACAAGGACACAAGGATACAAGGACACAAGGATACAGGGATACAAGGACACAAGGATACAAGGATACAAGGATACAAGGATACAGGGATACAAGGATACAAGGATACTAGAAAACAAGGATGCAAGGACACAAGGATACAAGGACACAAGGATACAAGGATACAAGGATACAAGGATACAAGGATACAAGGATACAAGGACACAAGGATACAAGGATACAAGGATAACAATTCCAGGGGGGGCTATACTTATACAGGGTTAACACTTCCAAGGGGGGGCTATACTTATACAGGGTTAACACTTCCAAGGGGGGGCTATACTTATACAGGGTTAACACTTCCAGGGGGGGGGGCTATACTTATACAGGGTCAACAATTCTTGGAAAGGGGTCAAAAATTATTTTACCGCCTTTTGACCAACATTTATGCTGACATATGATCCCAAACACAGTGGAATGTTAATATACTAGGATCCTGCTCTGGAAAGTTTCATTTAATTTTCAATTTGATCTCAAAAGACGATAAAATTGTCCACAACTGCATCTCAGGAAAAATTTGAATTCTTCTTATAACGGCGGGTTCCCAAGACCAATTTTGCCTAAATACATCCAGCGAGTAGGACGGACTGTTTTCAATGCAAACTTCTCTAAACCTATATACAAGTTTTAAATCTGAACATTTTGAATATGTATAAAACTCCATCCCAGAAAATTCTCTAAATATATCTAGTGGATAAAAATAGCGTGAGTTACATCAGTATATAGTTTAAAATGCGTAAGTGTAAGTATGTGTAATGGTACCGGTAAGCACTATTTGTGGTTCTTTTATGGATCATTTCTTACAGTTGATTATTTAGTAAACCAAACATGATTAGAGAATAGAGATCAGACTTGCTATAAACCAAACATGATTAGAGAATAGAGATCAGGCTTGCTATAAACCAAACATGATTAGAGAATAGAGATCAGGCTTGCTATAAACCAAACATGATTAGAGAATAGAGATCAGGCTTGGTATAAATAATATTTCTGTTGTTTTCAGATCTTATCAAACATTTGTGAATACTGAATGAGAATTGATGAGTTTCTACTCAAAAGTTAGATCCGCGTATAGTAGAATTCCAACATATATGATGGAACGAGCCTTTTTCAAGTCTCAGTGGCTGCTTAGTTCGGAGACAGTAATCAACATTCTGAAGACAAACATAAAACGGAAAAAATGAGATTTTTTCCTTCAAGTTTTTGTATCAATTCTTCTACACGTTAGGAAGCTAAACAGATAGATAATGTGAATATATAAATAGTTTGGTACGCAGGCATGCAATGGCACAGGAACCAAATCTAGAAATAATGACAGATGATTCGATGTAAAAAGAGTGTGGTTTGCCTGCTAGACAATCCATAGTATAAGAAACCTTAGACATTTCCACATTGGAAGAATAGAAACCATTTACTCACCTCATTCAGTATCTTACTCCCTTATTTAGTTATTTACTATCTTATTCAGTATCTTATACTCCCTTACTCAGTAACTAACCCCCTTATTCAGTATCTTATGCTCCCTTATTTAGTATCTTTTACTCCCTTTTTCAGTAACTAACTCCATTATTTAGTATCTTACTACCTTTTTCAGTATCTTACTCCCTTATTCAGTATCTTACTTCCTTATAAATATCTTACTCCCTTGCTCAGTATCTTAATCCCTTATTTAGTATACTACTCCCTTATTTAGTATCTTACTCCCTTGTTCAGTATCTTACACCCTTATTCAGTATCTTACACCCTTATTCAGTCTCTTAATACCTTATTTAGTATCTTACTCCCTTATTCGGTATCTTACTCCCTTATTTAGTATATTACTCCATTATGTAGTATCTCCCTGTTCAGTATACTACTCCTTTATTTTGTATATTACTCCCTTATGTAGTATCTTACTCCCTTATTTAGTGTATTACTCCTGTATGCCGTATGCAGTATCTTACTCCTTTATTTAGTATCTTACTCCCTTGTTTAGTATTCTTACTCCCATACTCAGTATCTTGCTTCCTTATTCGGTTTCCTAGATCCTTGTTCAGTATCTTACTCCCTTATTCAGTATCATACTTCCTTATTTAGTATCTTACTACCTTATTCAGTATCTTACTCCCTTATTTAGCATCTCACTAAAGTTTATCAAGTAGATTTTACTTGCGTGATATTGGGAGCCCTTTAATTCTGCGCAATTCCGTGCAACAAAGGATGAGATTTCAGAGAAGATTATACAGAATTTATACTGGGTAAACCTCTTCCTTTTTTGTCTAATCATTGAATAGGTCATAAGAAGACTATTTATGGCAGAAAATTCTTTAAGATTCAGGTCGTCTTTACAGTCTCATCCTTTGTGGTTAACACTCTACTTTAAACCGATGCAGAACTGCGTTTATACTTTACAAATGTTTAAACTTGATTTATGATCAGGGATCACGCGAACACTGCTTAGTTCTTTAATATTTGTGTTCAATAATAAAATATAAATTATTCATAAAACCATGTTAAAAGAGACAGTTTAGGGGCTGTAAGTGTAATTTCAAGTGACCATCCATGCAACGATGACAATTCCCGATTCACAACGTTACTCTTGAAATCGTAATCTGATCAAAATGGGATGATTTTAGTCGATTATCTGACTCGAAAAGTGTTTATTTCTGTGAGTTTCTCCATCGCTTCTTATAAGCAAGAAAAGTCACTCACGCAGAGAAACCTCAAATGAAAATTAGCAGTCATACTTCAAAACGTTTAAGGGCATCATTGTAAATCTGGAATCTTTGCATGGCAGGTTACTAGAAAATACGATTACAGTACCTTTGAAAGGCAATATATTATGTTTAAATCTCTTAAAACACGATATGCATTTTATTCTATAAACAAATCCAGTAGAATACATCATATGCACACAAATACATTATTCAAACAATATATTTAGAGTCAGTTTCTGACATTTACAAAATTAAAAGAGTTTAGTCAAATAAACATTTTCTTTGCATCAAAGCTTGAATTACTTTTAAATTTTGATCAAACTCTTTTTATTATTATTTTTTAAAGTTTAATCTTTTTTTACAGAAATTACATAGTTTGATAAAGCCAGGATATATTCTAAATAATGAAAATTTCTAAATGAAATTAAAAATATAAAGTTTCTAAATCTAAAGTTGAGGTCAGAATTTTTTTCTGGAGTATGGTTAATTTTGAACGCATGATCTCGATATCCAATGAGGGCATCTAACACAAGAGTTCTGACTTCTGAACACCAAGGTTATAATGCAAGGAAAGTTCATTGCAGTTGCGTATACTCTGCGTACATATTGAAACCTGTACTCTCTGGTCGGAATTTGTAAACAAGAATAGATGCATCAGTGTTCGTTTAATATCAGAGGAGGTTAAAAGCATTAAATTTTAATAATTTTGATAATTCACATAATAGTTTCCTATGACCAGAATTTTTTATGTGAAAGTTGGATACCATGTCAGGCTTCAAGATCCGTCTTGTGTTTACATTACCGCACAGAGACTGTACACTGCAGTACAAAAGATGCGCACAATTCTGAAATAACTTTCCTTGCATTATAACCTTGCTGAACGACAAGCTCATCAGTCCTCATTCTCTAATTTTCTAATCCTTATACCATCCTAATGTTGGCAATCTTTGATTTACAAACTATAAACTCTGTTTGATCATATAGTTAAAATTTGAAAAATCAAAGGTTTACACCATCAGATAAGTTTGATGTGAGTAAATAAAGTACAGTTTACAATGTCTACTATGAGCGCAGAGTAAACATACCTTGTGTTTATAAATAAGGATTAATCAACTATTATTTTATAGCTTTGTAAAATTCTGAAGTCTAATGTCAACTTGCATGAGAGCTCAAATCACAGATCAATGAATTTTCTACAGTCTTGTTGTCGTATATATCAATACAATGATTTGACTTTATATTTTGATTTTGCTTTGTTTTGCGTGTAAAATTATAATTTAAAAAATGTTATTGAATTGATACAAACGCCGACCACCACGCTACAATGTTTCATATTCTTTTTCTAATTATCTTTCTTAAATCACTTTATGAAAGTTATCAGGTTTATTTTTGCATAGTTCAACTTTAATACTGTTTCTGGCAGACTGGGGGGAGGTGCGGGGGGTAGGAAGGCTGGTGGATAAGGGTATTGAAATGATTCTGAACAGTGCTGATAACTAACCTGAAATAAAAATCTGGTTTGATTATTTTGATATTAGGCCACTTTAAATATGTTTTTTGTGGCCTTTGAAATTTCCCCCTCTCATGCCCCCCTCCCCCTCCCTTACACTATAAAAGATACCCCTTCCCTGAATGACATCTGTATATCTAAACATAAACGGCTGATGATAGATTGTTTTCAATATTCTATAATTTATGTCAAATATTTGACAAATATGCGTTTTTGTTGTACGTCAGCTGCTGAATATGCTTGGACGGAAATCCATCATAATTCGACGCTAAAAGATTGATTGTTGTAAGTCAGCAAAACTGGAAAAAGATTAGCAGTTTAGCTAATAATTATTCTAAAACCATTATTACTTATTTTTTAACTTTTTCGCAGTAGCTTTCCATATTTAAAACGTTTTTAAAGGTCCATTTCAGGCATTCTTTGATTTTATTGGTTGGTTTCCAGTCTTTGGATCAGAACTGTCTGCAATCAATCATTCAATTATTCACCTAATTCATCTAAGTTTGACATCAATTTATTAGTCTAGCACTTGAGGAATATAAACCACCAACACTTCATCAAATATATCTCATTTGATTCATTACCAAGAAAACTTTGATTAAAACTAATGTAAAACTAATACAGTAAGACTGTAAAACTTACTAATGTAAAACTAATACAGTAAGACTGTAAAACTTACTAATATAAAACGAATACAGTAAGACTGTAAAACTTACTAATATAAAACTAATACAGTAAGACTGTAAAACTTACTAAAATAAAACTAACACAGTAAGACTGTAAAACTTACTAATGTAAAACTTGTACAGTAAGACTGTTACTAATATAAAACTAATACAGTAAGACTGTAAAACTGTAAAACTTACTAATGTAAAACTATGATTTTTAATAGTCCAATGATAATTAAACAAATATAAATTTCAAATATAAACTAGATTGCTGAAATGTCGTCTTCCAATTCCAGATGTGTATGGGTCTCACTGTACATAGTTGTTAAATAAATGAAAAATATTGTAGGTTAAAAAAAACACCGCCTTGAATTATTGTCAATTTGTATCTAAAATCTTCAAGGGCCACTTGTATAATTTTCATACCCGCTAAAATTTAAAAAAAATGTATTGGAAGCTTAAAGCTGTCTTCAGCTCTCCCCAGTAACAATTGATAAAAATTACTTAATTAAAAGTTTTAAATTCTACCTTAATTTTTGTATTTTCGGTGTTTGATTCTTTCTATTTTTGATTACTCAGAGTTTCATAGTTTCAGAATTCCATGGTTTCAGAATTCCAAAGTTTCAGAATTCCATAGTTCAAGGATTCCATAGTTTCAGGATTCCAGTTTCAATATTTCGTTGTTTCAGAAATCCATGTTTCCAGGATTCCGGCCATAGTTTCAGAACTCCATAGTTTCAAAATTCCATATTTTCAGAAGTCCATAGTTTAAGAATTCCATGGTTTCAGAATTCCATAGTTTCAGAATTCCATAGTTTCAGAAGTCCATAGTTTCAGAAGCCCATAGTTTCAGAATTCCATAGTTTCAGAATTCCATAGATTCAAATTCCACCAATCCAGAATTCCAGAGTTTCAGGATTAAAGACCACAACAGTTTGTTAAAATGTTTAACAAACATTTATTTAGATTTTCATGATTCCGTACTGTTTATATTATTTCTATGAATTCACTGTACTCTTTTATGTAACTATTATAGTTTTTTTTTCACTCTAATTTGTCTTTGTAGAACTTTATCCTGACTATATTGACTATATACTGACTAATAAGGTTGTTGACTATTTTTAAATCTTTGGTAGTTAATTCTTCTTCTTCTCTGAGTTAAAATTGATTCTAAAAAGAATGATTATTAAAAATAGATAAATTAAATACAAAAAAAACTTAAACTTGATTTTGGTTAAGCTGAATAGTTGTTTGTAAACTAAAAATAGATTAAAATTGAGTGTTTGCTACAAACTCTGATTTTCTAATCTTTACATCTTTGAAACCTAATGTCAAAAACTTTGAACTATGCTAGATCAAATAGTCTAAGTTTGAAATATCAAAAGTTTACGTCTTCAGGTTACAAAGATATAGGGATTAGAAACTTTGAGTTTGTGGCCCAGACTCAATTCCTTTATTTTATTTTAATTTCCGTCTTAAGGGCGCTTCGCACCCCTCTTTCACGTACTAAACACTTACATTATAAGGTTGATAGAAGGGTCTTGGTTGAAGATTTGAACTGCTCTCATCACTTTCATATCCTCCACATTCACTCCTACAGTACATACATGTATCCCCTCTTTTACAATAATCAAAGGAAAACATGTTTACGGGATAATACAGGGTGAACCACAATGTACTTGATCGTCGGAGACATTTTATACACAAAATATAAAGGGAAATTGTACACAGAAAATAATATTTCCATTTGCTGATAGCACCGAATGAAGGATTCACTAATTGGAAATTGAGATAGATAGAAAGATAGATGTTACCACCATACTTTTTTATTGGTTCAGAATAGACACCAAACACATGACTGAACCCTGATTGGATCAGGCGCTAATGGACTTGGCATGCATGAGTGAAAGTCTCCTTAACATTGGACATAAAGGGCTGTACCATGTACATTTAAATGAGAAAGGATTCGTCTCGTGTAGAAGTCATTCTAGTTATGCATGTGTGTCAATATTTTCACAAATCTTCTATCTTTCAAATCCAACCTTTAACATGACGCATCTACTGTATACGCAAACTACCCAGCCTTACGCAAAATATTGTTGCCAAAATATTATTCGCAATACCTTCCGCTGTCTGGTTGCAATCATATAAATACCTTGTAAACTAGTAAAACCCTGGCTGTTATAAAGTAACTCTGTGCGTGAATAAACGTATCTATACTCAAACTACTCTTTTCAAGTAAGTCATTTTTTTCATAGAAGTGTTAATAAGAATGAAAAAGAGGTTTTTTTAGTCTTTTATTGAAGTACGTTTTTGAAGTTACTCAAATCTGGCGAGCGTGGGTCCACTTTCGAACCTTTTTTATGATTGAGAACAATTTCAGTTAATTAAACAATTTTTTTAAATTTCTTTCTTTTTTGTTCTGATTAACACTTTTTGTACATTTTGTTGGTAAAATCACTATTTTATTAAGGTGATCTTAGTATTTTTCCGATTTTTCAAGCATTTGGGTTTTTTGAGGTTTTTGTCTTCAGTTTTTGTCTAAAATTAACAGAGTACAAGGAGCGGCGGATGCCATCTTTTTAAGATATCCTGTTGTACGTTGTGTATACACTGTTAGTTGAAGA
>NW_019396582.1:26275-182062 GCF_000591075.1 Eurytemora carolleeae | reverse complement strand
GGGGGGATTCTTGGAAATAACCCCAATAATCCCCTTATTTCTGCCACTGGATAAAATATATATCCAATGAAAAAGAATTTGAAATTATGAGAAGATTTTAATCTATATTTCATACTTGTTCTTGAATGAACGGATAAACCGCAGTAAGGATTAAACTTTGCAATGTTATTCAATAATTTCTCTTTCAATAAAATCTAAATCATTCTTAGAATTATTATAAAAATGTGTAGTCAGACCAATTCAATACGTTAACTTTATTCCTTAGACAAGATGCATATTTTGTTCCATTTTTTATTTTTTTATTATACGTCAAATAGCATACATGAATAGCCTAAAAGATATTGAGTTTTTGCCACAAACTCAAATTTTCTAATCCCGATAGTTCGATGTTCCAACAAAGATTTTTGAAACAAAAATAATTCACAGTTTGAAATATCAAAGGTCAGAGTTTGTTGCAAAATCTCCATGTCTTTTTAGTTCTGATTTCTCTTTTGCTAAGAATTGAGAAATTGTTTCAAATTCAAACCTTCAACTTTTCCCTTATTCCTTCTATAATTCCTCAATTTCTCCCTTTTTTGAGTTATAATACTAATCCTTTTAAAATAGCGATATCTCTGAGAATTTTCTGATACGGGAAGAATGAACATAGGAATATATCGGAGTGAAACTAGGAAAATATTGCGAGAATATAAATATCTCAGAGTAGAAATGGGAAGCAGGTATTAGAGTTGGGTACAGGAGGTAGGGGAAAGGGAATATGGAATTATAGGATACGGATAATCATATAAGAATTGGATTTGATTTTGATGGATGTATTAAACTGTTATTAAGAAAAGAAGGGTGGGAATTGGATATCCATGGGGATTGGACGGAAATGTAAATGTCATATTAACAAAACTAAGCTGATTTCAAGTTTTATTACTTTTTTATATAAATTCAAGATTAAATAACATATAAATTGACTAGATATTATACAATTAATATTAAATAAGTTTAGTCTATTTTGTATTGTAGAACTGTAGCAAGATGTAAGATATAATCTTGAGCAAGCTGCAAGGACTCAAACTTAGAAAGTTCCTTGTTCTCTAATCCTGGTAGAACCTTCTTCAATCTTTCGAAGGCAGAGTTGATCTTGTTCATTCTCTTCCTCTCCCGGGCATTCGCGGCAAGTCTTCTCTTCTGTAGAACTGCCAGGGGCGGAATTCTTGGTAATCGACCTTCTCTAGTTCTTCTAGATCTAGATTCAAGTTCAGATTGATTATTCCTCGGAGTTAGACTATAGGAAGAATTTTCAGTTGTTTGGGACGGACTGAATGACATTTCTCCTTCTAAGGATGAATGTTTTAGTTCCGGAGTTATGAATGATTTTACGCTAGGTTGGAAGTTATTTGTAGAATATTGTGGAAAGGAAGATTCATCAAAGAATGTGGAGAACACAGGACTGTTTCCTCTGTCCGCAGGAGGAGAAGACGGAGAACTTGAATAATCTGAGCAAGGAGATAGTCTCGAAGAGTCCTGGGAAAAATTATTCTCCGGGTATAGGTTGTGTGTGGTAGGGTTAACCTGATAATCAGGGTAGGGGCAGCTCTGGTAGAACACAGAGTTATAATAACTAGTCAGGTCCATTCTTTAGCAGAGGGTTGAGAGAAACTGATCGGTCAACCTGTGCTCAACAAGCTTTTATACCTCCCCCTCCCCCTACCCCCACCCCGCCTCCTCTAAACCTGACCCCCCTCCAACCATCCCATTCAAACCATTAATCCACTGATTCAATCTAAAAGTTTAAAATATCTAGACTTTACAAAGAGCACTAATAAGGATTTCATATTCTGGAGTTGCGTAAATATATGTCTTGTAATTTAAACAGACGAGTTTTGCATTGTTGGAGAAATCAAGTTTCTCGGATGAATATAATGTATCTCTTTATCTTCGAGTTTAATTTCCATTTTCTCGGGATTATTTCTTGCTTCGTTCTTTCCTTTCCTGGCTCCACAATGATTTGAATGTCCCAGTTTGATAGTATTGTAAGCCCTCATTCTTTTTTGCATCCAATTAAACATACTTGTTTAACTTTTCAGTTTAAGATCAAGTTAACTCTAAAATCCGAAAAAATACTGATCCACTCAAATTTTACCAGCTTGTTTTTCTTAGATATATGTATACAAGTATGCATTAGTTACTTTTAACCAATCATCCATCTCAATTAATCCAGATAATCTTAATCGACGAAAGAATTGAGTCTTTGCCAAAACTCTGATTTCTAATCCCTCTACTTTTGCAACATAAGACCTTCAATTATCAATTGTTTAAGATCAAGATAACTATTGTTATAAATAACAATAGTTTACACTGTGTTGTAAAGAAGTTGAAATTAGAAATCTGAGTCAGTGGCAAAGGCTCAATTCCTTTCTTAAAAATAAATCTGAACTGAACACAAGCCTCAACTCTCATTTTACCAATCAAAGGTGAACGAAATTATTTTATTCTACCGTGTTTTCCTCATATACCAATTTACAAAACAAAAACGTAAAATAAAGAAATAACAATTCTCAAGACTTGTTACGGAGTTCCAAGCACTCTGTTCCGGGCACTCTGTTCTCATCTTTTACTGTTATAAATAACTTTGATTTGAGATTTAAAAACTTTAAGAACATGGTCAAATAAATGATGAAATTTTGATCATTTTTAGCGATATTTTAAATTTTAGAAACGATTCTCCTCCGAAACAAATGTATATCCCAAAAAACTTTTCTATAGGGATAGTGGGTATTGAGGGAGCAATTTAGCTTCGAGTCTTTAAAATTAATTTGGCATTGGAAGGGTCTATATCTCAGTTATTTAAAATTATATTCTCTATCTTTCTAGGCTTCATATTTTTTGTCGACCGGGCAAGGTTTGTACAGCATACGAAGGCTCTTTTTTTTAATGCTAATTTTCTTTTTGGATTGCACTAGCTCAAAAAAATCAATGCTGATTCAACATTTTGGCTTAAAAATAAATTACTAAAATCTGTAAAATTTTTCATCATAAAACGTTAAAAAAAAAAAAAAAAATTTGAAAACGCCGGAAAGCTATTTCGACTTACAAACGTTTTACTGAAATAAAGAAAATAAAACAAATGCTCGACTTAAGTTCATTAGTTTTGAATTAACCTTTTTAGGTCAAAGTTCGTGTCGCTACAATAAACCTCAGATCTGATAAAAACTTGAATATATTCATATTTATTTATATATTTAGATATATCAAATATAATTCTAACGTCTCGTCTATTTTAGTTGTTTTCTTCCCTCGGCACAGTAGATTTAATAACCCCCCGTGCTGAACTGTAATTACATATCGCACTCATCCTAATAACTAGGCTGACCCAAAGAGAACCAGAAGCAGGAAAACCGGTCTTCCCCCCCCCCCCCCTTCCCTTCTTTCCCTGCTCCGACCTTTAGACCCCTCTCCCATCCATCCCTCCCCCTCCCTGCTCTTCACCTGCTATGTGTTCCTGTATGTTCATTCATCAGGTGCTCTAACTAGTGGTACGAAAACCATGAAAGGGTAGGCGGGGGGGGGGGCGGGGAGGACGCGTGCCTTCTTTCAGCTTTGGCAGATGGGGAGGGGGCTCATATTTTTAAAAAGCTTTTTCAAATGTTTTAAATGTTAAAAAGTGTTTAAGATGTGTATTTATATATATAGGCTTTATAAAAGGTGTACTGAAATCATTAGACAATTAACTTTTAAGTTTAAATACATCCTCGAAATGTAAATACATAATTCCAATATTTTTGCAACCTGATAGTGTGAACTAGTAATGTGTTTAAATTTGGCTCTTAGATCTTGCAGAATTTACAGTTCAAAATATCAAAGGTCTATGAAACATTAAGTTGCAGGACAGGAAAGATTAGAAAAGGAAATGAGTTTTTGACACAAACTAAAATTTCCAATCCCAAAATCTTTCAAATCTGATGGTTTAAATGTTTGATATTTCAAACATAGACTATTTAATCAGAGCTTGCGGCAAAAACTCAATTCCTTTGTTTTTCTTTTTTGAAAATCATATTTTACTGGGAAAGGAAGATGAAATAACGAAATAAAAATAATCTCATAAACTATACTAGAATATGAAGATTTATTTAGTATTAACGTGTTACCATCTACAGTATGTATGAAATACTGTAAAACTTGCCCTATCTACCTAAACGTCCGATACTTCAAGTTAACCGGATCGAGTTTTCGGTTTAATATTGATGCATGGGGTTGTTAAGAACCATACTTTTTACTAGTGTTAGTACAAAGGTTTATTTGTAAGAAACTTATATCTGCACACTGCACAGGTGCGTTTAATACAATGCTTTGTATCAGTACAAAGATTGAAAGGTTTGTATACCACAGAATCAGTACGGATCTATATAGACAAGTTTATCAACTAGAATCTAGATGGATAGATAGCTGTATACACAGGAACCACTAATAACCATTGTGTCGGTCAACTGGTATTCTAACTCAGACATAATGGATTGAATGGATAGACTATATAGGGTTAAGCTGCTGAGAGGGTGGTCCAAACAATATAGTGAAGTGGGTGCAGTACCAACGGTTCTGGGGTTTAGTTAGATAATAGATAGCATGCATAACTTTATAATTCAACATTCCAGAGGAGTATAATAGGATACAAGACTTAGAAAATAATTAACGGGACTAAACATTTAATTCTCATAGATTTTCATGGAAACTAGACCGAAATAAGGAGCGGGGGGAGGAAAATATCTATATTAGACTGTAAAAACCTTTGGATTTTTGAAATCTTCATAAACAAATTCTATTTCAACGAAGAAATATCATGATATCTTTTCGAGAAAAAGGGGTTCTTGGGTTCACAGGAAGGGTTACCCGATCACTCCTTTAACGCAATACGAAAGAAAATGGCAATGAAATACTTATGACCTGGAAAGTTGCATGATTTTGAAAAGTTAATCGAATTTTCTCGAGTTTGTGATAGGTTTTTATAAAAGCATGCAGGGGCGGATACAGGGGGGGGCGGGGGACATTCGCCCCCCCCCCTGAATTTGGAATTTTTTGTTCCTATTTTCAGAATAGCTTCTCAATAGCATGCTTAATTCAGAAAGAAACCCTGGTGCAAAACAGAAAAAAATATCTGTCTTTATAAACTATAATGTGTGAAAAGTTAAAAATCTAGTTTTTTAGTCTTTAGTCATTAATTTTCAGTCTTTTTGAGTCTTTTAAGTCAAAAATAGTTTTCGCCTGCGGCACGATTTTTTATTCCTAATTATGAATTTTTGGGTTCCTAAAAAATCTTGCCCCCCCCCCTCACTTAAATCCTGTATCCGCCCCTGAAAGCATGTATGATGTTATCTGGATAAATGACCTCTATGTTAGATAATTAGTAGTTTTGAATTATCACCTTGTTTATGTATCCTAGTCCCTGGATGATTAGTTGAATTATCTCCTTGTTTATGTATCCTAGTCCCTGGATGATTAGTTGAATAATCTCCTTGTTTATGTATCCTAGTCCCTGGATGATTAGTTGAATTATCTCATTGTTTATGTATCCTAGTCCCTGGATGATTAGTATCTCCTTGTTTATGTATCCTAGTCCCTGGATGATTAGTTGAATCCAAGGGTCAACCTGTCAACAGATCATTTGGACTCGTTCTATCAGTGAACTCAATTATCAAGATCCTATTGTCGGAGATTCATCAAATCCTCCCTAGATGGCGAGCTCGGACATCGGTCCCTTAATATCAGAGTCTTATCTAAACCATAAACGACCGGAGAAAAATAGAAAAGCATAGACCCAAGATTAATACTTTTTCGGATTTCAAAATAAAAATCTGAAAATAATGCACCAAATTAAAATCTTGAAGAGAAAAAATATCATATAGTTTGTCCAAATATTTAAATCCTAGAATTGAATTCTGAATCCTATCTTTGTTCTAGAATAAAAAATTCTTGAAAACTATAAAATTTATAAGAATGATATTCATCCTAAAAAAAAATCCTAGAAAAATTAAGAAAATCTGAACCTTTGAAGAAGATCTGAACCTTTGAAGAAGATCTGAACCTTTAAAGAAGACCTGACTCTTTGAAGAAAATCCGAATCTTTGAAGAAGATCTAAATCTTTGTAGAAAATTTGAACCTTTGAAGACCTGAATCTTGGATAAAGACCTTACTCTTTGAAGAAGATCTGAATCTTTGAAGAAGATCTAAATCTTTATAGAAAATCTGAATCTTTGAAGAATATCAGACTCTTAATTTTAGAATAATTGTATGAATTCTAGAAACAAATTTAAATTGCAAAAATAATTTGACTCGTAGAAAAAGAATTTAAATCTTCCTCTGAAACCTCTTTAAAGATTCATACTCTACATATGAATCTTAAAAGAAGTTTCCGAAGAAGAGTATGAATTTCTGTAGAAACATGTTTTATTCAGGAGAAAAACTGAATTCATAAAATAAAACTCTAAATGCGATAAAAAAAATCTGAATCTTTGAAGAAGAATCATAACTCAGTTCCAATTTACCGGAAGGGCGGTAGCTGGGTGGTCGTAGACGGACTCACTCCCAAATTATTCAATATTCGCGACATAACGCGGCTAATTTACTGACAAATTTAAGGGTGAACTCACTATCAATTATCCAATCTCACCCCTCCCTGCTGGATTTCTACTGTCTGTGACAGGGGCAAACTAATTAACCACGGAGGGGGGATTTTCAGCAGAGTTTATGACAAAGACGCTTAATTTTAACAAAAATACTATTTTGTTATACTTAACACAGACATTATTAAACCCTTATCCTCCCTCTACCGAGGGGCCCCTTGCTCTTAAGTTTATTCACCCCTGCTTGTCTGTCGTCTACTCCTTTAAGTTTTAAATGAGGCTAATGATAGGAACCACTATTTAGTCTATATAATTTTATCTAAACGTTTCTTCCTACCAAAAATTATATTTAGGAGACGGTTGTACGGTTGACTCATTTCTGTTCTTAATCATTTGATAAAACAATTAAAAAATCATTTGAATGCAGAAACCAAAAATCAAGCTTTAAATCGTTATTTTTAGTAGTTTTGGGTCGTCTTTACTGTCTCGTAATTTAATAATAATAAAAGTTACAAAAGTCTGAATCTTCAAGAACTGTATTTGAAAAGTTCTTTCTCTAGTTATTTGCAATGATTTATTTTAGTTTGGGGCCTTTTTTCCACTTCAAACTAAACTAATCATAATTAATTGCTCTTATTGAAGAGCTATGCATAAGAACAAAATGCATTGAATTTCGAATAGGTAATCGGACAAAGGAAATGAATTTTCGCAACATACAAAGATTTTCTATCCCCTACATTTTTGCAACCCAATGTCATCGATCTTGGATAATTTAAACTATAAATTCTGTTAAATCAAATAATCTATGCTTGAAATAACAATGTTTAACACTATCAGTTTGCAAAGATATAGGAATTATACAATTTGAGTTTGTGGCAAAGACTCAAACCGTGCGTAAAATTAGAGCAATGTCTTACAAATTGTACCTTCCCCTTCTCTTTAGTTCAGTGCATGTGCTTACATCAATCTTCAGATTACATCCAAAAATCCGAAATTTGAAAATTTTGACAATTTAGATTAAATTCTTTGTATCAAAAGTCCAGTAACACGAATAGGGAAATCATTATAATAATAATATTAAAAAATTCATTCTTAAACTATTTAAAATTTTACCAGGCTTATTTGTATTTGATGTGAGATATCCGGCCCATGACAAGGAGAAATTTCAAAGTTGACAGTTGAATCTTGACATAAGTCATGTTTCACGTTTGTTCGAGGGAGGGGTGGCTGCTCTGACGGTTTTGAAGTGCTTCTAGGATTTTGGTTTGCTCCCATGGTGATCATATAGTTTTAATTAGCCAAACTGATCACATTTGTTTCAGCTGATACATTAAACATTATTGGTAAATTTTAATAAAAAATCTTTTTTCAACTAGATATATAAAGGGTTCATTTAAGCTGGTCTAATACATCTAAATATCCTTTTAAGTTATCTCATTTCCAAGTATTTCTTCAAAAAAAGAACCAAATTTTTGCCTAAAATTTTTGTAATTAAAAAATGCGTTTTTACCCAACAGTCACGAAATAAGAATTTAGAGCCCTCTATTTGGCCCGCACTATACCAAAAATTATCAAATTATTGAGATATCTGTTTTTTTTCTTAAAATCTGTTTTTTTTTCTGAAAAAAAACTTGGAAATAAGATAACTTATAAAGATATTTTACATTTTACTCCAAAATCCTGGGAGAACTCCAAAACCCAGGAAGCAATTCCAAAACCCTGAGAGCAGCCACCCCTCCCCCTTTGTTCTTTACTAACAACTTTTTACGACACATACATGATAGTAAGAAAACTTTAATTTTGTAAATATGTTTAGATAGCAATATCATCTATCTCTCTCTATATATAAATTATGTAAATTATAAACCTATTATTTGAGAACTTGTTAGAACCACAGAAATGTTCTTAGTTTGGTTTTAAAATAGACTTTAATAGGGAAAGCTAAGATTTTCAGGCAAAGCTGGGTTTACATGCTTTTTTAATCATTCATTTTTTGGTTGAGTAAAATAAGGGGCAGGGTTGGGCTGTGTAACGAACATTTTTTTGTTAGCTTTTAATATTTGATATAAGTTGACGGTATTAAACTGTATATATCTAAATCTGCAAACTGTTTAATAAAAGAGAAGAACTAGATATAACACGGGTATCTTTAGATCTAATTCTTTTATCATTGTTTATCTCTCTTCAATCCTTTGCCGATAAACCTGTGGATTTATGTAATAATAATAATATTTGGTCCAGGAGGGGGAGGGGGGGATTATTAGAATATAACTATAACTGTGGATGAGGGTGGGGGGAGGAATGCGCCCTATATAGTTTAGTAAAACATGTTTATGAAAATTAATTTCTTCAAAATTTGTCACTTTTTGTAGAAACACTTGCTCAGTAATATTAAAAATATTATAGAAATATATTTGAAAGGTTCCCTTAACACTGAGCTGGCGTATTAATAGTCGGGGTTTGGTGTAAAGATTACACCTAAGAGTAGACACTGGGCGCCAGCTTAAACTAGAAGTTCAACAACAAAAATATATTCAAGTATTTACTTTAGTTATTTTCATATTTTAAAAGGTTGTTTTGATAAAATGACAATTTTATTCATTTTATCAATTTAAAAAGAAAAATCCATATCATTTTCGTTTTATTTGAACAAAATTGATGGATGATGAAAACCATGACATACCAAAAAAGGGCATAAAAGCATTGATTTTTGATTGGTTTACAACTCAGAAGTTCAAAAATTTAATTATCCAATTTAGGTTTAAGCTTTCAGTTTAGTCTCCGAGATTAAGTGTAAAGAAAGGCTCAATGTTAAGCTTTTTACCTACAAATTTAACCTTCAGATGAAGGTTTTGGTTCTAGTTCAAGGTTTGAACCTCTAGGTTAAGGTTCTGGATCTACTCTAGGAATAATCTCTATGTTTAGGTTCAGGTTTAAACTCTAGCTTTAGTCTCTATATGTTAAGGTCAAGATTTGAAATCTAGGTTAAGGATCTACAAACCTCCAGGTTGAAACTCTAGGTTAAGGTTTTGAATCTACATACATCTATGTTAAAACTCTAGGAATAATCTCTATGTATAGTTCAAATTTAACTCTAGGGTTAGTCTCTGTTTATAGGAGCAGGTTTGAGCTCTAGGTTTAGGCTCTATATTTAGATACAGGTTTGAAACTCTAGGTTTAGTCCTTATATATAGATCCAGGTGGGAAACTCTAGGTTTAGTCCTTATATAGGTCCAGGTGGGAAACTCTAGGTTTAGTCCTTATATATATAGGTCCAGGTGGGAAACTCTAGGTTTAGTTTCTATATATATAGATCCAGGTGGGAAACTCTAGGTTTGTCCTTATATATATAGATACAGGTGGGAAACTCTAGGTTTAGTTTCTATTTATATAGATCCAGGTGTATACACTTAAAACGTATGTCGGTAAGTTTAATAATGATGAAAACTAATTTCTAACAGTTAATTTCATTTACACAATCAAAAACTTATTTACAAGAAAGGGGGGGGGGGAGTGTATTCTAGCCGGAGTGTTGTATTTTTGTCAACCAATAGACAAGATGAGAACTGATGGACATGACATTTACACACGCTGATCCGACTAAAGTGCAGAAAGGACAGCACTAGCAAGTAAGGAAAAATTCTCTCTCATGTTCTCCATATGAGAGAGAATTTTTAACGGAGCCAGTAAACCCAGATAACACAAAAAAGGAAAGGATAAAGAATGGACAGAGGAAAACAAAATCAATTCTTAAAAGGAAAAAAATCCTTATTTTTAATGCATTTTTCTTTTTATGACTCTAGGTTTAGTTTCTATATATATAGATCCAGGTGGGAAACTCTAGGTTTAGTTTCTATGTATAGATCCACATGGGAAACTCTAGGTTTAGTTTCTGTATATATAGATCCAGGTGGGAAACTCTAGGTTTAGTTTCTTTATATATAGATCCAGATGAGAAACTCTAGGTTTAGTTTCTATATAAATAGATCCAGGTGGGAAACTCTAGGTTTAGTTTCTATGTATAGGTCCAGGTGGGAAACTCTAGGTTAAGTTTATATATATACTAGCCTTAGAGGGCGCTCCGCGCCCATCTTCTAAATTTATTTTGAACATGTTCTCTTTGTGTACATCGTAAAACAAAACAAAAATAATTCGCGGATTTTCACAAAAAAATTCGTGGATTTTCAAAATTTTAAAAAACTTAATGAAGATCGAATTTTGATGGAGACAAATATTTAAAATTTCAATCATTCATAAACCTTCCCTGGGGTCCCTAGATGTCCCACAAAAAATTTGGGCCCGATCGGTTCAGCCGTTTTGACGTTTATTGGATACAAACAGACAGACAAACAAACAAACAGACAGACAAGCCAAATTTATATATAAATAGATCCAGGTGGGAAACTCTAGTTCTAGTCTCTATATGTGTAAAGGCCCAATTAGAAACTCAAGTTTTAGTCTTTATACATATATAGAATAGATCCAGGTTTAGTCGTTCTGTGTAGGTAGTTTTATGAAATATCGTAGGTTAGATATCCCATGAAACTGATTTGTAGTTTGACACTGGACAGTGATCTGTGCTCCTCCTCTCTAATTATTAACTCAAATATAGGAGGAGCACCCGTCCACGTATATTGCTTTACTAGAGGGGATGAGGAGAGGGGGGGGGGATACGCAGATGCGAAAAGGGGTGGGAGTGGACGGCTCAAGGAGGAGGAGAAGTGGGATAAAAAGGGCGGGTTGATAAATATTTGTTTGTTTATGATCGGTACTTTATATCCCTCGGTCCCCCGGGAGTCACTGAGAGTGTTGAATTCGTAGGCTATAGTGTCTTCATCACCCCACCTCTAACACCCCCCCCCCCCGTCCACACCCTTTTCATTTTCATCTTCCAGCGCATGCCAAGACCACCCAAACTGCCATTGTTTATTGTTTAATTTTCAAATTAAAAATAAAAATATTTTTATAATTGATTTTTCTTGAATGCAGCTCTGGGCTATGGAAACAAATGTAATAGACACATAAGTAAACGTTTATATTATCATTATTACAATATCTAAATATATGCAAGGCTATAATATTAGCAAGGAAAGTTATTTCAGAGAGGTGTACGCATCTTTTGTACTGCAATGTACTGTCTCTGGGCGGTAATGTAAACACAAGACGGATGTCACAGTCAGACATGGGATCTATCTTTCACATAAAAAAAATCAATGAAATATTCTGGTCTATAGGAAACTATTGTTTGAATTATCAAAATTTTCAAATTTCAATGCTTTTATCCTCCTCGGATACTAAACGAACACTACATGATGCATCTATTCTTGTTTACAAACTCCACCCAGAGAGAACTGGTTCCAATATGTACGCAGAATATACAAAACTGCAATTAACTTTCCTTGCATTACAACTTTGAATATATGTACTTAGATGTACTTACCCTGTACAATGAACAATGTAAAGTGTACAGTGTTAATAATCTCTTTATGTACAAATTAGTGACACAGTTATACAATTAAGACATTGTACGATTCCTTCTCAGAAAATTGAAAAAAAATAACTATAATTTTAGAACATGACACTGGACACATCAAAATCTTGGAGAAGGTCGTGTACTGGGCAGCGCCCTAATCTCTTATTTTTAATAATTATTCTACAAGAGTGATACTGTTTTCTCTTGTTTTGAATCCATTTTGTTCTACACTATCTTGTTGTTGTTGTTCTCTCCAACCTTCAGCCTCATCATCAACCTGATCAATAACAAGCATAAAGTACTAGGTTTTCTTTTCACAATTTCATCTGTCAACTCTGGAAGTCGTAATTTTTATTCAGATTTAAATTTTCGCGTTTTTTTTTTAAATTGGTGCATTTTCAAAGATAATAAAGAACATTTTTCAACCCCGACCATCCATAAACCTTCCCTGGATTCCGCCGCTTTTACGTTTATATTTCAATATTTCAAGGCCAGCTCATTGAAATTAATAATCAGACCAGTACTTTTACTAGTTTTGGTCCTGGGGATTCTTGAAAAAATGGCGAAAAAAGGTCGGAGAAAATAAATGTAACACTTTTTTAACGAATATCATAGTGTGATATATGTTTTTACATCCATTTTTATCTGCTACTATAAAACAAAAAGGTTATTTTAACTTTTTACCGTTATGTACCCTACCTTATGCCTTTCAAGGTGACAGTGTCGAAAATAAGAGTGCAGGGCAAAAAAAAGAGGGGGGGGGCCTCAAGTCCTCCCAAAGTCTATTTATATTAGAAATAAAGTTAAAAACTAAAGGGTACCGTTATTAATCTGACATTCCACTCTTATAAATATGTAAAGGACCACTAGCAAATACATCACACTGAACCTTTAAAAAATTATTTTTAGAAATCCCCCAAAGTACTGAAATATACAGATCGACCTTTGGAAGTGGAGTACATGGCCTATACAATAAGTAAAGGATTAGCGTACGTCATCACTCTATATACTATAACCTCGTTGGGTACAACGATACCCTTAAAATCGTGGGGTAGAGAAAAAGTTATTGAGACATTCCAGTTTATTTTTTGAAAGTTAATAGTTTTGAATAAAGGTTTCTCTAAAAACCAAAAGTGACTTGCGGTTTTGTGCAACAGAGATAAGAAAGGAAATATTTTCAGAATGTTGTACATCTGTCGTGTAACTCTTTAAATGAAGGGTAACTTAAAATTACATCGACTGCCCCTTTAAACTCAAGAAATGTCTAAACTTAATAAAGTGTACATTTACTTTCTTTGTTTTTTACCAAACCTTTACCTCATCTCCTGAAGGAGCACAAAACGTGCAAAATCTAGAACAAGAACAAAACTATTTTTTATTTAATTAGTAGAACTTAAGAAATTCCAACATTTTACTAAACGACCTAGAAACTCTTCTCCAGAATAAAATTTTTGTTATATTTTTAATTATTTTTAATAAACAAAAAAAAACAGAGCCCCTTGTTAAGATCTAGTATTTTTGTTCTTTTTCCTGCAGCATATTCCAACAAGAACAGCAGTGAGTACACCTGTAACTACTGCTGATATCACAGCAGCAGCGATCACTGCTGATCCTGTCAGGTCTCCAGCTTTCCTTGTAAACATACAGGAAATACAATCAGGATCACAAGCATCATCTCTTCGTCTCAGCTGGGTTCCGTTTAAACAGTAGGACTGGTAGTAAAGCTTTTGATTGATGATTCCAGAGCTAGTATTGTCAAACTTACCAACATCTCCACACTCACACATGGTAAAATAATATGTACTGGATACCTCCATCTGAAATATGTACAGTCGTCGTCTCAATAAGATAAAAAAGTAATAATATTATGAATTATTGTATCTATAAAGTTTATGCATATTTGTTTGACAGAAATATGATTAAAGACCTATTCATCGATACATTTTTTGTGTAACAAAATATGAAAATGATCACTCTCATATAATATATATCTTTTCTTCGCGGATTTATGTTTGCTAATTTGTTCCATTTTAAAAATTGTTTTAAAACTTGTGTAAGAGGTTTCGAGATTTTGTTACAGCTTATTTTACTCCCTCCCGGGAAATATTCTAATTTACAACATATTTATTGTAAAAGGGCTTTTTAAAACATATCAAGTAAATATTCTCCAGTCCCTTTTTGATAAGCTACAGGATGACCCAAAAAATTCTTTCATGAATGACTCGAAAACGTTTTTAAATTTAGAAATAGTTTTAATCTTCTTTTAAACTGATTCCAAGATCACCTTTTCTTGAATATTCTGTGTATACTCCTCTTCAAGTAGGAAAAGGTTAACCCTCCTGCTAACCATGTTCTCTCCCATGTTGATCATCTTAATCTCCTCGTATAGAAGATCTTTTACTCCACATCTTGAGTTTTGTTGTCTTAACACAATATTTATCAAGGAAACAGTGAATAGAAATGTCACTTACACATGTATTTAGAACACACTGAGATATCAACGAGTAGGAAAGACAGTTTTGGTCGATTTTTGTTCTTGAGTAAAATATACTGCTTATTTTTATGTTTACATTTCTATTCTTTTAGACAAAAAACGCTACACAAGCTACTTATATATATATATAATGTATATCATATGAACTAATAATAGTTTAAAGGGAATGTACGCGTTATTTAAAGTGCAACCTTCCATTTAACGAGGGGTATTCCCCGATTCACAGTGGTACCCTTTAAACCGTTGACTGGTCACGGATGACAGACATTTCCATATTTATTTACAGAAATTGCTACACACTTTGCTCGCTAGCTGTTTTAAATGTAAGTTTTACGACTTCTGACACAAAATTAAAAGAGGTATAAGCACTGAGTTCTCTGTCCTTGATAGTCAGTCAAAAGTTTAATGGGTCCGTTGTGAACCGAGATGTCCCTCTTAAAATGGTATAGCCCACTTAAAATTACGCTTTCAGTCCCTTTAAACAGTTAGATATTCAATATTGATATATGTTTTCTGCACTGTATTATGTTTTTAACAAGAATCATAAAATTGACCTGTAGTATAAATGAACTGGTACTGCGGCGAGAGTTATTCCAAAATGATTTTTTCTCATGGAAACTTCGCGTTGATTTATAACCTAGTATTAAAAAATGATTAATATTATTGCATAAAGAATTTATTGAGAATTTCCAAACAAAAGATAATTTTGTCTCTAAACTTCATATTATCTAATAAAACTGCGCGCGCCCCTGTATGAATCGTTCCATCCAATTAAAGTTTGACGAATAAGCGACCCCCCTGCTGGGACTTTTACATATGCTAAGCATATTTAGTACATTCATACAAGCTGGGAGGATCCGGTAGAAAACTTGTGTTTTATCTCACCTAGTATTCTCAGCACAGAATACTAAACAGTCATACTCACATTCCTGGTGGGACTTTCACAGATTATAATTAAGAATAGAATGGACAACAGATTAAAGTAAAGAATATTGGACAACAGAGTGGAATTTAGAATTGATTGGACAACAAATTAGAGTTCAGCATAGAATAGGCAACACATAAAAGTAAAGCAAAATGGACAACAGAATGGAATTAA
Source organism: Eurytemora carolleeae (assembly GCF_000591075.1). Taxonomy (NCBI): domain Eukaryota; kingdom Metazoa; phylum Arthropoda; class Copepoda; order Calanoida; family Temoridae; genus Eurytemora; species Eurytemora carolleeae. The sequence continues at coordinate 166,387 of NW_019396582.1, read as the reverse complement.
AAATTGATTGGACAACAAATTAGAGTCACACATATAATTTGCAACAAATAAGAGTAAAGAAAAAATGGACAACAGAGTGGAATAAAGAATAGAATGGACAACAGATCGGTGTTAATAATAGAATAAACAACAGATTAGAGTAAAGAAGAATGGAGTTAGGAAAAGAATGAACAACAGAGGGGAATTAAGATTATAATAAAAAAAAATTATAAGGCAGAGTAGAATTTATAACAATACGAACTTAAGATTAGAAGAAAACAGATTAGAATTAAGAATAGAATGGAAAACATATTTAAGTAGAAGTAGAATGGAGATACAATTTCTTCGGAAGGTTTCAAACTATAATGCATATTTCTGAAGCAGCCAGGAAAAAGTAATTACGATGTAATATTCATACATGATACACTTTCAATTACATAATACTTAACGTATTTGTACTTTACAGCCTAAGCATTAGTGGAATACTTGCCGTAAACCGAGCAGTTGCCTAAAAGAGTTACCCGCTTGCCGCGTTAAATTACAAGACGAGAGAGATTAGTATATAATTAAGAGTTAGGTTAGGTTAAGACACTTTCTGGACCGGGCAAGTGTGCCGAATGCTGCGGTTAGGACAGGCTAGGGGACCGACCGCTGCGGTTAGAACAGGCCCTGTCTCTGTCTGTAATTTTGGCAAAAGTATAGACTGTTTTGTAATGAATTAGTTTGATTTGGACTGTACTGTTTTTCAGTATTTATTACCTTAATTCCATGGTTCAGTATCAATGGGATAATATTATTCTCAAACACTACAGGAACATATTCTTCACAAAACTATACAAATTACAGGTAAGATTGTTTATTCAAATTGTTTGTATTAAGTTACAAATACCTCAGTATTAAAAAAAAATTTTAACTATTGGGAAGAACGTTTTTAATCTATTTTTATAAAAGTATTGGTTACAAGCAAAGTATTCTATACAGTAAAATGATATTCACCCTACTATGTTTGGATTAAAATTCGCCTCTTTTTATTTCCTTCTTTTTTCTTTTCTTTTTAAAATATTTTGTGATTATTGTTATTGTATCTATCTATATCGGAATTTCTATTCACAGTGTAAAGAATAAGTTTCCTAGTTTCTGTCCTCCCTTGAACTGAATATCTTCTGTATTAATGTATCCAAGATCATTTCCAAGTATCTCAATCATGCCAGAGTACTCTGCACTACATCCTTTATCCTTCTGTTAAAAAACAATTATGGTTTAGTCTGAACAATGTTGTTATTTTTACAGTTTTTATCTAGCTAATCAACAACAGCACACACTCAACTAGATAGAAGAAGAAGGTTAAATTTATGCGACACTCTGGAACGAATTTGTGACCTCGTAGCTCATCTAGTTTTGTTTTTGCGCATTAGTATGAAAACAAAATTATATGGCTACATATTAAAAATTTTAAATATTTTTGTTCATTTTAATTGCTCTACAATAAAAGAAGTTATAATTGAGCAGCTGGCTTATTGATGATTTCTGTTTTTTTACAATTAAATGATTCATTGATCCGTTTTAAACTTGATCATCTATTGATCAGTCCACAGTAGGGATGGGCGCGTTCCTGGTGGAACGATCGTTCTTTCCCAAGAACGAACGGAACGATCAAGAACGATCCCATCGTTCCGAAAAAAAACGAACGCTTAGAACGCGTTCTTAAAAATTTTGGAACGATTAGTAAAAGAACGGAACGGAACGGGAATTGCTTGAAAAGAACGGATAAAATCGTTAACGCGTTTTTATTTTCAAGAACGCGTTCTAAGTTGGGAACGCAGTTTAAATCTGGAATGTGTTTCCAGTTCAGATTTTCTCTGTATGTATGAACCGAAATTAAAGATAGAATTAAATTGTAAATGACATTAGACACAATAATATAGAAAAGTAAGGAAGGGGGGGGGGTAAAAGGGAAAAAATACGGTTCTAAAAGGGTAAGAATATAATTATATGCGTATGTGTACAAGCGTAACTAAGGGGATACATGGGTTTAGCCGGCAGGGGGGGGGAGAAAAGGAATGGCAAGGATTTAATGCATTACATTCTTGGGGAATGGGAGCTGAAAGGGGAAAAAGAGAAGGGGGGGGGGAGAATTTAGGTTGAAAGAAATTGTTTTCTATAATTTATTTCTATTTCTTTTTGATATTATTGAAATATTGATTATGAAAATTAAATATTTTTCAAAAATCTACAAATTGTACACCCCCTTTTTTAAGGTAACCCGGTTTTAGTAATCGTTCAATACTAATAACGGAACGGGGGGAAGGAAACGTTCCTTGACTAAGAACGGAATGAGAGGGATGGAACCGTTCTTTGAATAAGAACGCCAAGAACGGAGCGGAACGGGAAGACCGTTCTTCTACTCAGAACGGAACGGAACGGGACAGAACGGAAAGTAACGGAACGATACAAAAAAAAGAAACGAGAACGGAACGATTTAGCTGAAGGCCCTCGTTCTAGAACGGAACGGAACGATTTCAAAAAAGTCGGAAAGCGTCCAGCCCTAGACTCCACAGAACTATAAAAAAAATGATCTCTTTAACCTTATGATCATTCTCAACAATAAGTTTGTTGATTGTCCCCGAGCTTGCTGTTTCATCAAAGAAGAGTTTTGATCTAAGAAGTCTGAAGACCGGATTAGCTGAATAAAAAAAATATATTTTATTTTGACTATACTGAAGAAGCAATTATGTTTAATATCTAACCTGTGCTTTTGTTTGAGTTATAAACATCAAAGAAAACTGGTTTCTTAAAAACCACATTTTCAAATACGACCTGATCAAATACAATAAGTTTTTTATTTTATTTTAATTACAAATTTTTCTAAGAAATATTAGAACAAACCTCAGTTTTGTCCTCCATAACAATATCGTATTTGCTCTCAACTATGGTAGAATCTCGAATGTATAAACTGGTGATCTAGTAAATATATAATATAAAAATAAAATAATCTAAATTTATCGATTTCAAGTTTTCAAAAATCAGAAGAGCAAGTTTTGACACTTAAAGAAACTGTAGTCAAATTTCAAATGATCCGCAATTTTTAGATGAAACTTTAAATTCACAGTAGTAAACTTTGTCTGAGCCAGGAGTATTTGTTTAGATTATTTAAGTTTCTCTGTAAAAGTGTCTTACGCATTAATGCTTTAAAGACAATGAATGAAATTAATAGAATTCAACAAAAACTTTATCAATAGAAAAACCACGACTTCTTCCCTATTGTTACTCTGGCACCGTTTTCGGGCATGTCACTTTTCAAATGGAAGGTCACTAAAAATTATGTCTTTAACCTCATTCGAAATTACGCAAAGATTCTGAAGAAACTAAGACAAACCACAAGAGTTAGAGATTAAGACCTCCTAATCTTAATAACCATTAATTCTTCTTCTTAACAACTTTATTCAATACAAAACAAATCAACAATGGTATTTTCATTTATGGAATCATAGAGAAAAAACGACGAAAAAACCGTCTCATTCTATTTTCATACCTATTGTTGCAACGAGTTGCTTTTCGCAGAGCTCTCCATTAATTAAGTTTAATCAAAATAATAATAATTTGCAAGCGTAGTAATAACCATTAATAATAACATCATCAACTTAAGACAATAGAAATCTAAGTCATTACTTAATATCTGAGCCATCCTTAACCCTCTATAGGACTAGTATCTAAGACATCCTTAACATCCTAGACTTTCTTGATATTCAGGACTATCTATGAATTTGAACACACTAGCATATTAGATAAAATTGACAATCTAAACATAACAAGACAAACCTTGTCAGTCCTGCTAGCTCCAGTAGTAGGTTGTCCTATATCTAGACAATCTATCGTCAGAGCAGTTATATTTTGTACCAAGATTCCAGCTCTAAAAATAGAGAAGAAAAAATCGTTAATGACAGTTTTAAAATTATTGTAGGGTCAAGGGCGTGTCAAGTTGTCAACCTGTGCCAACTAAATTATGACTTTTAAATAGTCTTCTAATTTTGGCCGTAAATCTAGCGATGTCGGGTTAGTACGATCGCTAGAAAATTATCAACATTAATTTTAAAAAAAATTCCTTGCCATTGAAAACTTGTTTTTCCACTTATATTATCATTTAGTATTAAATTTCAAGAATATCTTCATCGAAATGTTTTATTTTTATGCATTTCACTGACTGAGATAGCAAGAAATTAATTAATTAATAAAAAAAATTTAAAAAAATTGTCTAAGTTTATAATTTGTTTTAATCGTTATAAAACTTAATGACGATGCACCAATATTTTGATAGCCCGAAAATCATACTATCTGTGGTTCATACTACATTTTTAGATTATTGTATTTCAAAGATTATCTATCATTTATTATTGAATAGAGTTTATATTTGTTTGAAAAAAAAACTGAAAATCTCAATGTTTAAAAATAAGTTTTCTGTACCTTTGAACTTGGAGAAAGTTATGAATTGCCTCAGGTATAGGAGAGCCTGAATAAAAGAAGAAAAAATTTCATTCACGGGAAGACGACATTTATTCATGTCTAGAATTCAACCATGAGGTTAAAGGAATTGGAGATTTATTTTGTTGGTTTCTTGAAATTTTTTTTAAGGTTTTTCTTTTTGTTTTTTGAGTTTGTTTGATGGTTTGTGACTTTATGTGCTGGTTAAATTTTTTTTTATTATTTAGTTACTGGTTTTACATCTATGCTTAATCATAACAAACCATCAAAATCCAAAACTAAATGCAGAAACCAAAAATAAAGCTTTAAATCGTCATATTTTTAGAGTTTTGGGTCGTTTTTACATTCTCATCCTTTGAGGACCCATAGCTGGGTTATTTTTTTGTTTTTGAGGAAAAGTTGGCCACGGTTTGCTTGTTTGGTTTGTAAATGAATTGATTTGTTGGTTGATCCGTAAGTTTGTAATTTGGTAAGGTTGGCTGGTGTGTTATTTAGTTGATTTGTTGGTTTCTTGCTTAGATTATTTATTCTTATTAAAAATTTTGTTTTTATTTTGTTGGTCTATGAAAATGTTGGTTTTCTTCAGCTAGTTGGTTGGTCGATTTTTATCACTTAAGTTAGCTGTATGGTTTGTTGCTGGGTTGGAAAGTTGATTGGTTCGATGTTTGATTTGTTGTTTCTGAGTTGGTGTATTAAATGGGATAATATTTTGTTTGGTGAATATTTTGATGTAAAGTCCTTTTGCAGTTATTTGGTTTATTTAACTGTTGAGTGGTTAGGTGATTGGTTGGGTGTTTGTATTTTGGGTGTTGATGGGGTGGTTGGTTGGGTGGTTGGATCGTTGGTTTAATCGTTGGTCTGATTGTTGGTTTGATAGTTGGTCTAATTGTTGTTTTGATCGTTGGTCTGATTATTGTTTTGATCGTCGGTCTGATTGTTGAATGGATCGTTGTTTGGATTTATGGTTGGATTGTTGATATTTTGGTTGTTTATATGATTTTTGGTTGAGTGTTTAATTGGTTGGTTGGATGGAATGTTCAATTAAATTGCTGGTTGGATTGCTGGTAAGATTGTTGGTTAAATTGTTGGTTGGATAGATGGTTAAATTATTTGTTGGATCGTTGGTTAGATCGTTGATTGGATATATGGTTATAATATTTGTTGGATCGTTGGTTAGATCGTTGATTGGATAGATGGTTAAATTATTTGTTGAATCGTTGGTTGGATCGTTGATTGGATAGATGGTTGAATTATTTGTTGGATCGTTGGTTGGATCGATGATTGGATAGATGATTAAATTATTTGTTGGATCGTTGGTTGGATCGTTGATTGGATAGATGGTTAAATTATTTGTTGGATTGTTGGTTGGATCGTTGATTGGATAGATGGTTAAATTATTTGTTGGATCGTTGGTTGGATCGTTGATTGGATAGATGGTTAAATTATTTGTTGGATCGTTGGTTGGATCGTTGATTGGATAGATGGTTAAATTATTTGTTGGATTGTTGGTTGGATCGTTGATTGGATAGATGGTTAAATAATTTGTTGGATCGTTGGTTGGATAGATGGTAAAATTATTTGTTGGATCGTTGGTTAGATCGTTGATTGGATAGATGGTTATATTATTTGTTGGATCGTTGGTTGGATCGTTGATTGGATAGATGGTTAAATTATTTGTTGGATTGTTGGTTGGATCGTTGATTGGATAAATGGTTAAATTATTTGTTGGATCGTTGGTTGGATCGTTGGTTGGATAGATGGTTATATTATTTGTTGGATCGTTGGTTGGATCGTTGATTGGATAGATGGTTAAATTATTTGTTGGATTGTTGGTTGGATCGTTGATTGGATAAATGGTTAAATTATTTGTTGGATCGTTGGTTGGATCGTTGGTTGGATAGATGGTAAAATTATTTGTTGGATCGTTGGTTAGATCGTTGATTGGATAGATGGTTATATTATTTGTTGGATTGTTGGTTGGATCGTTGATTGGATAGATGGTTAAATTATTTGTTGGATCGTTGGTTGGATTGTTGGTTGGATTATTGGTTGAGTGTTTGGTTGGTTAACGAATTGTATGATTGGTTGACACGGTTACAGACTATAATATTTGAGAAATCCTACGGATCAATAGAGAGCTAATATTGGGTTGTATGGTTGTATGCAAAATGGTGTTTTAAACACGATATATACTGCTATTTTCATGTCACACAACGCCGTAGTTTTAATCAAACACTTTCAAAAGTAAAATAAAATAAACATACATGTATTAAATACTTCATACACGCTATATATGTACAGTTTATAACTTGATAAAACACTTTTTTACATATTTTAATCATTATTGCTGATATTATGTTCCTTAAATTTCTTCAATGCAACTATGTTATGTATCGAATAAATGTATCTATATCATAAATCCATCTTATATACATATATGTACAATATCATATTTATTTTGGTTACACTTCATGTTAGATAAGGATAAAATTTTATTTCTTATTTTAAATATTTACCTAAGCAAAGCTTCAGTGATTTACAGTTCATTATGATGAGAAGGTTTGATACTGACCAATCTAACTCATTCTAAAACATATTGTATAATTATCACTTTGATCTTGCCAGGCTACATTTGTTTTGGGTCGACTTTACACAGGGTAGTTCAGACTGGACAATACAACTGAATGGAAGTAAGGTTGGTAAGGTAGATACAGATGAGAAGGTTGGATACAGATGAGAAGGCTGGATTCAGATGAGAAGATTTAAAACAAATGAGAAGGTTGGATACAGATGAGAAGGCTGGATTCAGACGAGAAGATTAGATACAGATGAGAAGGTTGCATACAGATGAGAAGTCAGAAGGTTGGATACAAATTAGATTGGAAAGGTTAAATAAAGGTATATTCCAACTCACAGTGCCCCAAAAATTAAAGGGAGTGTTTGCGAAAAATGAAAGGGGGTATAGGTTTAATGCGATAAAAAAGCGCTTTTGATCACTACGAATCTTACTTCTATCTGTTGCGTCTATAAGGAGAAAATTGCTAAAAACGACTTATGCTGAATAACATAGCATCCACCAAAATTGAGAACGTTGTTATATTCGATTCGGATCGTAAAAAAATCAATTTAATTTCAAACAAATCAAACAGATATTACAACCTATAGTCACAAATTATTTTTCGTCACATTTGTATATAGTTATTTTTTCATAATATATTTTACTTCTTTTACAAAAACAATGCACTTAAAACAACGATTTTTTCCGCTAGGTGTCTCTTCCACGTGGAATCATTAAGAGCATCGAGAGCAGAGACACCTGGCGGACAAACTAATCGGCGTTTTAAGTGCATTGTATATAAAACAAATACAAAATATTATGAAATATCAACTATTTGCCAATGCATCGAAAAATAATCGATGACTAAAAGTTGTAATAGCTAAAAGATTTGTTGGATAATAAATCGATTTTTTTTTTACGATCATACTCATGGATTGCAATTTTCTCAATTTGGGTGGATGCTACGTTATTCGGTATGAGTCGTGTTTAACAATTTTCTCCTTATAGACGCAACAGATAGAAGTAAGATTAGTAGCGATCGATCGCGCTTATTTTTCGCTGTATATGCGTATACCCCCTTTCATTTTTCGCGAACACTCCCTTTAAGACAAAGTATCGTTATAAACCCCGGAGTGGGAAACAAGGTTACATGCATGCAATTTTTGTATACATCCATATTTGTGTAAACAAATTTTTTTTCTTAAGGTTCCTTTACAAGAATTAGAATTTACACAAATATTAAACTTTCTGTTTTGGCATAAACGAGGATATTTCCTACCTAGAGTAATAACTGTTTTTATGATAAAATTTTATCAAGATTGTTAAAGTTCTATACTATATATTATGATAATATTTGCCCTTTTCAGGAAAAAACGCGAAAATTATCTATTTTTTTCTGAAAGTAATATGAGTTACTAGCTATAGTGCCCGGCGTTGCCCGTGGAATTAAAAAAATCTAATTTTGAAAGGAAAATAAAGATAAGTTTAAAATAAAATATTTTAAATTTTTTTGGCCTATTTTAGTTACCCCCAGGGTACTCATGGGTTTTCTAAAAAAGCAAAAGCGAACATATATTCAGAGGGTTGAATAAAGTTGTATTAATATTCTTCACCTGTTTATAATGATAGCTGTCAAAGAAGGATTTTGATGTGTCTCCATACACCTCAGGACTGTCAAGTCTCTGACGTTATTATATTTTTATTTTATTTTAAAAATGCCTGATTTGTAAAGATATTTTAATTACAAAACAATCCCATTAGAATGATAAGCATCTGATAGCTTTTTATAAAAAAAATGTTGTAAAGGCAGATAATATTTTGTAATTTGTAACGCAAAGGAATTGATTTTTTGCCACAAACTCGGATTTTTTAATTTCATATTTTCAACACAATTTGTTGTAGACCTTAGATATGTCAAGCTATGAATTCTGTTTGATCAAATAATCTAAGTTTGAAAAACTCAAATGTTTAAACCATCAGTTTGCAAAGATATCAGGATTAGAAAATTCGAGTTTGTGAAAAGACTTAATTCCTTTAACAATTTCTAATAGTTACTATAGATTTATTTTCTGCACTTTAGAAAATGTCAAATCATATTTTTTTATGATTTCTTTGTTGCACTTTGTGCATTCTTACTTCTTTACTTAATCTTGGAAAAAAATTATAGTTTTAAAAATTGCAATGTACAACAAAAATCTGCTCTTTAAAATTCGATATTGGATCAGAAATTATTTGTGATTTTTGTTTGATCTTTTAATATAAAAATGGAAACAAGCCTGCATAAAAAATATATATATAATTTTTCATATATATGTTTAGGGTTGGTTTAACAGTTAAAGTAAAAAACTGGAAGAATGAATATAAAGACTTTAAATTTTGTAAATATCTACAATCGCACTATAACATATTTTTATTGTGTTATTTATCTAACCTGCGAATCAGGACATTTACAAATAAATATCTGATATTTAGCGTCGGCTGATTTTCTTGTTTCACTTACAGTTTCCTAAATAAGCATTTCTTCATTAATTCCTTTTCAATATCGTTTATTGAAAAATTACAAAGGAAAATGTAAAGGAAAAGTTTTGATTCAAAAGCGTTTTTTAATTTTAGTAAAATCTTTAGATTATTTTGTAAATATTGAGATCACTCTCCTATAAACTCCACTGTGTCTTTGGTTTATGCACTGCAGATCAATAAAGTACTCATCAAAGGCTTAGTATAGGATGAGATGAAAACAAAAAGAGGATTCTGATCGAACCTATTTTGTTTTCTTTTATTTAGGAAAATCGTTAGAAGCTCCAAAAGTAAAACCTTTGCTTGTTACTTGTATACTGTCAGTGGCAATACAAAAATTAACTATTTATTAATCAATCTAAATAATATTACACTTTGAAAGGTTTTAAATTGCAATAATTGCACGCAAAATGTAGATTGTAGATAAATGCAATATTTCCCAACATCATAAAAAAGTGTGCTGCAGTTTTTTTGGGAGAAATATATAGCTCGGTCTTAGTAGTGCGGACTTGCGGAGTTTACATTTCGCCCAAAAAATGCAGTACACTTTTTTGCGATCAAAGATACGGGATTCCGGGGGAATATTTCTTGTATGTATGTATAAACGACAAATAAAAACGCTTTTACAATTATTACATTTGGTACCTAAACTTTTAATTAATATATTACACAACTATACTAACAGATGGTGCTATGGTGTTACTCTAATATATCTTATTTAGCAGGAATCAAATTAGCTAAACCGAACACCACTTTATAAATATCGAATATACAATTAGAATTAACAGATTTGAAACGCTATTTTTGTTTAGAAAGAATAGCAGCGTGCGGGTGCCGATTTATTTTTTTTGATGGAAACTGCAGCAAAAATGAGCAAAAAAATGACGGGAGCAAAATTCAATGATGGCACTTTTAAACAATATAAAAGGGCAGTCTGAATGTTAATACACGACTCCTTCAATTAAACCTAAGACAGAATAATTGAACGTAAAATGCACTGTTGTTCCTTATTTAAACCTGAAAGGGAAAGTGTCTGACGAACATATGTTTTATTTCAGAATGTATTTTAAATGAAGTTGGGATAGAAACGTACACGTTAAACATATATGGAGTGAATACAGAGTGAGCCAAAAAGAAGTATGTTTGCAGGGTTAATTTTAGGTGGACAAATATTATAATCAAGAAAACCAAATGCCAAAATAGTTGGTACACAGAAACAAATTGGGGAAACTTTTTTGTGAAAATGTTTTCTTTCTTCAGAAATGGATTAGAAAAGGAACTGAGTTTTTCTCACAAACTCAAATTGTCTAATCCCTATATCTTTACAATCTGATGACGATGATAAACCTTTGATATTAAAAACTTAGCTCATTTGGTCTAACAGAACTCATAGTTTGAAATATGAAAGGTCTTCGACATTGGGTAGCAAAGATATAGAGGTTAGAAAGGTAGAGTTTGTGACAAAAACTCAGTTCCTTTGTTATTATTTTATATTCCAAAGTTTCATAAAAAATAGAGGTATTAAAAAAAATCTGCGAAAAATATCATTACAAACCTACTCCAAATCTTACGGAGGGCAAAATATCACAAAGGAATTGAGTCTTTTCCACAAACTCGAATTTTTAAACCTCTATATCATTTCATATTTGATCTAACAGAATGCATAGTTTAAAATATCTAAGGTCTACGACATTTGGTTGAAAAGATATAAAAATTAAAAAATAAGATTTTGTTGCAAAAACCCATTTCCTTTCTAAGAATTGGTGGAAATTTGCACTGCCAATATTTCTTGAATTTTTTGTTTATCTTTTTAATTTGTCCATAGATTTTTGAAAAATTTGTGAACAAAAAAACATGCAAATTTTTCCCTTAATTTCTGAAGAAAAATATTTTTTACAACAAAATACGTTTAGCATTTATTATTCTTTGTACCAACAAAATGTTTTTTATTTGTATTTTCATTTTAATATATTTGGCCCAAAACATGAATCCCGCAAAAAATATTATCAGCTGACTTTACATTTATCGAAAATTCTTAATTAGCTATATTCACAACAGTTTTCAAAATTAATGTCACTAGAATTTTCGTTAACTGTCCCTTGAAAGCTTTTGAGCCATTTTTTTAATACATTTATTATCTATGTTTACGCATGAAAATAATGGTTGCGTAGCAAAAACATGATTTTCAGTGCTTGATGTGACACGTTAGCTAAATATCAATATTTTAAATCTTTACTTTCCCGACAGGGAATTCATGGCCAGTAAATTGTGCAAAAAAACTATTGATATCTATTGACATTGATCGACAAGTTGCTTTTTAGAAAATAAAAAACAACACGATCATCTCTCTTAGATATTTTATAACATGCACCAATCTCTGACAGATATTCTAGTGTTGATCGGATTTAGATTGTTATTTGTAGGTTACAGATTTATTTTATCTGGGTGTTTAACAAGAGAAAAAGAAATAATACAAAATCTATTTATTAAACTGTAGAAATTAAATAATTAAAAAGATTGAAAGAATTGAAAATTATTAGTTTAAAATACATAATGAAAAAACATTTAGCAACCGAAAATCATCCATTAGTCAAACAGGACGTTTATACATTCTTCCTTATTTACTACAATAAACATATAGTAAAGGTAGTTTTTATTGTTAAAGAACTTGAAAACTCGACACAAACTCTAATTTGATAATCCCTATATCTTCGCAACCTGATGATATTTCGCAAATCTTTGATATTTTAAACTTAGACTTTTTGATCTAACAGAATTCATATTTTGATATACGTAAGCGGTAAGGTCTACAACATCAGGTTGCTAAGATTTAGAATATTATAATTTTAGGCATGGGCTCTGTTCCTTTCTTTTTTCAAGGGAACCAATATGAAGATTGAAGGTTTTCAATTTTGAGAATTTTTTTTTTTTCATGAAAGGTTGTGAAGAGAACTTCTCTGTTTTAACAATCTTGATAATAATTAGGTCACTAGGTTAATTGCTTTGTTTAATATTTCTCAAATTAAATATTTTAAATAAAAAGGCTCCCAGAAAAGGAATTGAATCAATAAACAATTGTTCAAAATAAAACGCAAGATAAATGTTCCCACTGTACCTCATTCAGACTCAAGTTTTGATTCTAAATAGATAACGTTTAAAACGTTTATGGTTTGCTCTCGATAGAACAAATTTAGACCTTGAGTCTTTTTTAGAGTTAAAAATTATACTACCGTTTGCCCCGTATATCAAATAAAGATTTAATAATGTAAAAAAGATGAGATTGTATCTAGTATACATGTTTACCTTACTGTCCAGGTTCCAGCATATATCAGGGGTTTATACAGAAATATGTGAAGGGGGGGGGGGGGCTTAAATTAACGAAATTAAATGTTCTGTGTTATTTCTTTTAGAACGCAAGGATCTTTATCCAACATGTATTCTATAAATCTTAGATTACAGACACACTCAACACAGAAACATTTATTTAACTAATACAAATGAACCATTTTTCATTATTCATTACAAAGGAATTGAGTCTCTAGCACAAACTTTGATTTTCAAATTCCTATACCTTTGCACCCCAATGTCATAGACCTTAAATATGTCAAACTATGAATTCTGTTATACAAAATAATAATGCAGGGCTAAAATATCAAATCAAATACACCATCAGCTGCAAAAATTTGATTTTGTGTCAAAACCCATTTTCTTTTGTTCTTTTGCATTACATTCAACTTTTTGACTCCCCAAAAATAGTTTCTTTTTTAAATTCTGTTATTTACCTGGTTGATTCTATAGGCTGCAGGATCACCATCCTTCTCTATCCTACACTCAAGTTTGGATTCAGTTATGTTTACTAACATTGCTAGCAACAGTACGATTATCCTTACCCACTCCATCTTTTAGACATGTACAGTTGAACATACAGTTTAGAAGTTACGAGGTTTGGGTGTGTTGTTATGTATGCTTTAATTAGGACTGCTGCCTTGTGTGGAACTGTATGCATACCCGATTATTTCGAGGTTTTAAATGTTTGAACTTTTGTAAGTGTTTCTTGGTTTTACGCTCAGACACCCGGCCCGTACCGACTTATATCACAATCAATAAGCCGTTTACTCTTAAAGGGACTGTGTGCTTACTCTTACATTCCTCGATATAAACAAAGGGTAAGCTTAGAATTATGTAATGGCGTAAGTCATACTTTCAGTCGACTTTCAAGCTAGGCGCACTTTTTAAAAATTAGATTTACTAATATTGTTATTATCAAATGCTTTGAACCCGTGAAGCGTCTTTAATTTTCTCTTTTTCACATTAGATCCCTTAATTTATACATAGTGTCATATTAATGAGATTTAACATAAAATGTGTGGGTCATGGCTCTTTAGCCAAAACCAATTAATTATGGCGTTGAACAAATTCAGAAATTTTGATACAACATGGCACTTAATCATGAAAACTAAAAATGGTGAATGAAGATTTGCAAAACATTATTTAAGACCTATATATTCTATACAGGAAGGAAAGTCTTTTAATAAAATTTTATACTTTACTTCAATAATTCTTATAGTGTTTTTTCTTCATTTATTAACGTAATACATTACATGGATCGATTTGATAATCATCACTTTGGTTTTTTTATTACTTTGTGATTGCTAAAATTGATAATTTATTATGAACATAACGAATTTTGTATACATGTTGTTAATTCACATAAAAAGAATGGTTAAATTAATATGAGCTGACGTGATTTAAACAAAAAAACATATGAATAGAATTTTTAACCGATTCACAACAGAGTCAAATATTTTGTTATTGTTTTAATCCCAAAAAAAGACGAAGTAAAACTTATTTTGGCAAATTCAATCTGAAAAATAAATCAATTATCCACCAATCATTTTCTTATAATATGCTCCTTATCTGTATCCAGATTACTTTGATTCTATTGAGAATTTATGTTCCCTCAGACATTAATGCTTTTTTTATAGTTCCCTAGAACACGGTTCTTCTAGTTTGAATAATGCAAGATTAAAACCAGATTATATTTCAACCTTGGTGACTCAGATGGATTTCCCTCATTCAAACCTGACAACTCTCTTAATTAGTCTCAGGTAGTAGTAAGGCAGTTCGAAGGGGCTAAGGGGCATTTATGGGACTACAGGGGTCAACATGGGTTAAGGGAGAAAATAAAGAACCACAGATTAAGGTATTATGAACCATTGGTGGGGAGTTAATGATCTTGTGTTAAAGGACCAAAGGATGAGGATAAGAAAGCAAGGGTAGAATTTAACTGACAAAGAGTGGAGGTTAAGAACCTAGGTTAGAGGTTATAAGAACAAGCGTGGAGGTTAAAAGACCATGGGCCAAGATGAAAAGACAATTGGGATATTACAGACCAATGAGGAAAGGTAAAAGTACCAAAGGTTGAGGTTAAAGGAACAAAGTATAAGGTAAAGGAACAAGGGTTAAATGTTAAAGGACCAAATGGGAACGATAAAGTATACCTAAGGGGAAATTAAAGTTCCAATAACACATCTTAATATTAAATTAGAATTAACTATTTACAACTTCTTTATTAAGGGATACCAAAACCAATCTTGCATACCTTATGAAAACAAATTAGGTTAAAAGTAAGATTCTATAAACTTAAGTTTCCGGATCAAGGACTGGAGATTGGAGATACATATTAATCTAAACGTGGAAGATTTTCAGCCAAAATTAGATAATCTTATCAAAGCGGGGAGTTGAAGAACTGATGAGCATTAAAAGACCTGGATGGAAGGATTAGTGTCCCCGAGTAAGATTTAACTTTTTACATCGGACCATAAGCGAACACTGCATAGTAGAGTACAATTAGATGCCTAAATTAGCTTATCCTAGAATTACCTAGGGAACCACAAGGGAAATCAAATTAATTCACCGCGCCTTGATCGTTTCTTTTATAACACTAAATGGAATTAAGTCTTTGTTACAAACTCAATTTTTTTTTTATCTTTGCAACGTGGTATTTTAATGTGCTATTTGACATATTATTTACATTCTACATATGATATTCAATAATTCTTTAGCGTAAACTGTTCTCTTCTAGTAAACATATAAATGTAAAAAAAATAAAGTTTAGAATATTTGTCTGCAGCGTAAACTGTTCATGTGTTTGTAGTAGGTTGTATTCTAAATCTTTAAAATATTTGCATTTGTATATACATTTTAGGCGTATTTGTATCCAATAAGCGAACAGTAAAAAACATTGAATAAAAAGAGATAAACTTTAAAATATTTGAAGAAGAAAACATGTTAAATTCCATACAATTTCACCTTTTTTGTGCAAATCTAGAATTTCTTCGCCTAGATTTATGGTGAGTTTGATTCCTCTAAAATGAGATAACAAACCCTGATGGATCTTCAGTAAAATAAATCAGATCAGTGTTTGTGTAATTTGATTCCATTCAGCCTAAAGATAAATTTAGTTTAATGTTTTTCTTAATGAATAGTAGAACAGTATAAGAGGAATGAATAGTAGGACAGTCCAAGAGGAATGAATAGTAGGACAGTCCAAGAGGAATGAATAGTAGGACAGTACAAGAGGAATGAATAGTAGGACAGTACAAGAGGAATGAATAGTAGGACAGTATAAGAGAAATAAATAGTAGAACAGTATGAAGAGGAATAAATAGCAAGACAGCTAGTACAAGAGGAATTAATAGTAAAACAGTATAAGAGGAATAAATAGTAGAACAGTATGAAGAGGAATAAATAGCAAGACAGCTAGTACAAGAGGAATTAATAGTAAAACAGTATAAGAGGAATGAATAGTAGGACAGTATAAAGAGGAATGAATAGTAAGACAGCTAGTACAAGAGGAATTAATAGTAAAACAGTATAAGAGGAATGAATTGTAGGGACAGTATAAAGAGGAATGAATAGTAGGACAGTATAAGAGGAATGAATTGTAAAACAGTATACGAGGAATGTATAGTAGAAAAGATATGAAATATGTACTGTTCCAACCTGCACATACAGTCCCTTAAAAGAATAAAAGACCAGGTCACTAGAAATTGTATTTGTTTGGCTGATTTTAGTGTAAAGATTGGAAAATTCCTCTCTTTATTTAGGTATTAGTTTTTATTATGAGAACCAGCACTTCGCACATCTTCAGGTCTATTTGTTCAACAAAGCAAACATAGGATACATCTGTTTACAGAGAGGGGTATTACGTGGGGAAAATATTGAAACTAATGTTTAGGAAGATAGGAGCTGTAAACTATACTGAGAAGATTATCTAATATAATGTTTAGGAAGATAGGAAAGTACATTCTGTATCATCACAGTTAAAGTAACGATGTACCAAAAGTAAACATCCCACAATAGATTTCCATTGCGCACGTTAAAATTGCTAAATTTCTGGAATTCTTTCATAAAATCGCACAAGTTTAACATCTTTTTTCCAATTTGCTTCTTTCTATTTCTCGTGAGCACCCCTTTAACTTTCGATATCCTTCAAACTTGCTTAAATCTTAAAGAATTTTAATGGAAATTAAAGTTGTTTAACTATGAAACGTAGGCAATAATTGTGAATCAGATGATTATGTTATTCCATTTAGGTTAAATTTGTGTATAGAGAAAAGGGGTGTATTTTTGTATATGTGTATATTGTATAAGGCAGGTATATAAGAACAAGAATGCTGGAGGGTTAACGTATTAGGGGTTGAAGTTGGCCAGAAGAAATATCAAGTGCCTACAGACGTTGTAACATGTCTTTATTATTGCAGATTAAATGTTATTTAAATATTAAAGACTATAAAAATATCAAATGAATCTGAAGATGTTAATCAAGGCGAATGAATGAATGGAAGAGCTATTGATAGATAATTAGTGAGCTAGTGAGGGAGAGTAGAGAGAGAGTGCGCGTCTGCTGAGTATGGTTTACTGGTCCCAGTATACATGGGAATCTGAGTATATGTTAGTAGTCCTGAAAGTGAAACCGTCCCAGCTCCAGCTCTCCTAGTTCCATCCCTGATTCTGTAATCAGTCCCCAGTCCCTGGTATCCAGTAGCCGTGTACACCTTGAATCAAATTAAATGGATCTGTTTCAACTTTTATCCATGTGAAACTATATTCTATGTGCAGAGGGCAACCCATGGAAGTGATCACGCGTTGAATTATTTAGTGATATTTTTGGTAAGCACCTTTAACTCTATTACATCTCAAAAATTGTGAAATTCAAACCTAAATTTTTCCTTTCCGAGTACTTCGAAACAAACCTTTTGGTATTCCAATTCATTTTAAAATAGACTTTTAGAAAGGAAAAATCCGTATTGGGAAATTAAAGAACTAAGGGTGTGTAATAAAAAAAAACTTTTTTTACTAAAGAAAGCCCAAAGAAATGGATGTACAAAATCTATATGAAGGGAAAGGCTAACCTAAACGAAAGTGAAAGCTGTAATCGTATTCAGGGTTTCCGGGGACGCTATTTAATTTTCAACCCCTTTAAACGCAATGTATAAATCTTGAATAGTGGTCGGGAAAGGGTGAAATTACGCAGGAAGTTGGAAGGGGGGGATATTTAAAGCCGGAAAATATTTAATGGATATAAACCTGAAGGTCTCTTAACAATAATATAATTTGAATTTAATTTAATTAATGATGATTTAATATAGATTGTGGAAATACGTTTAATAATAAATCATTTAATGATGTTTGATAATCCATGTTTAATTTCTCCTTTTAATTCTGACAATCGATCCAACTTAATCACGCATTTAGTGAGTGTGAGAAATATGATTTCTTTTAGTCGGAAGATTAAAGATATACTTTGAATATTTTAATTTTTTCCCTTAGATTTATTGTTAATTAGTATTGTTAATTTCTTCCCTGTCCATTCTATCTATCTATCCATCTTTATATTGATGAAAGTGGGGGAAACCAGGGAAATCTTTATTGGTTCTGGGAGAGGTTGCATTCAACCATCTGTTGGAGAAGTTGGTCCAGTAGTATCCTTATATCCTTGGTCTGCCCGGAGCATATAGTCGGAGAAATTGTCATGTTATCAAACCTGTCCGGGGACTAAACAAACCTGTCCGACTAAAACCAAACCACCCCGAACAACAACTATGTCGTTGATTAGATCTAAATCATGAGAACTAAGTACAACCCGAAAACTGACTTTTAAATTTCACAAAGAAACCCAAATTCATCCTTTTTTAAAGAAACTAAAGCAACGAAATTGAAAATAGAAAACTTAAGCGATCAAATTTATTCACTTCAACAATTTGTTTTTTCTTTGAATAAAGATTAAATTTGATAAAATAATTTATATTCAAATTGATTTTAATTACTAAAGTTAAAAAAATAGATGTTATATATTTTATAATTCTAACGGTTGCTGTTTATTTCAGGATTTACAGTGGAGAAGCCCAGGAGGGCTAAACCAGGGCTTTTAATATGGGGAACCAAGGCAGCCCTGTGCTAGTGTTAGTTAAACAGGTAAACATAACCTTATCAACCATTCATAGATCCTCTTGTGAAATTTAAATACGATTGTATAATTTATTCCTTCAATGTCGTGTTTAATTTCGCCCTCCTTTGACATTAGTTCTGCGTTACGGAGTGCGAACATTAAAAGTGCGTAAACGGAAAGTAAGAGTTTTGTTTAAAACCGTGATTTTTTGGCTTATTCGTATTATCCCTTGTAAATTTAAAAGTTTTTGAAACGATTTTTTTTTCGGCATTAGCTAATATTTTAAATTCAACTACATTTAATTTTCTTTTTTAATTTACGTCTTTTTATATTTGTTTACTTTCATTTTCATTTTCTCTTTCCTTGGAACCTACTCTACTCTTCTTGTATACCAGATCACCCTAGAATTTTGTATTCAATACAATTCTGAAATGGATTTTCTGTATAAACTCTATTATTATATATGTGTAATTTACTAAACCCGACGGCCCTTAAACACGTGAATACAAACTCCTTTTATGAATTTCCTTCACAACCAACCCTCTTATATATACTTGAGTCTACCCCACCCTCTATTGCACCCTTACAGTGAAGGTATGTGGGTATGAAGTCGTAACAACTTTCTCCCTCCCTCCACATACCAACGTTTTCTAAAAGTATGAAAGTAAAAACTACGCAAGCCAAGGACAGTCGTGGTCAGGGATTTTCATCCTTAAGCTAATAATTTAATAATGGCCTGGGATGTATTTTATTATTTTTTAGAAATCCGGCCATTATTTGCCAATCAGCGGAAGCGTTTCTATAATTTATTTTCCCTGAAGCTTACAGGCGCCCCTAGATCTAAAACGCTTGAAGCTACCACTCTTTCCGAGGGGTGGGGATTCAGAAATAAGGGCATCGTCGGTTATCTTCTTATCATCTACTCGGTTGTAATTACTATTCGTCTTAAGTCGCTTACTTTTTGGCCACCTAAAATAACTATTTTTGTTTTTCATAATATGTATATTAGTTATATATAAAGGGTCATGTTCTGTAAAATTGTCAAATTGAATTATAAATTTTCCTTCTTTAAACTAGATTTGCACATATCAAACCAAAATATTGATTTCTAATTTTTCAGATTTTGGTTCTGAGTTTTATTGGAAGTATACGCGGACAAAATGATCTTGATTTCTGGAATGTTGAAAGGCCAAAGGACATGTCAAACCTGGCCAGTCTCGAGGTTATGTGTGGGAAAACCTATATGGAGGTTCAAGTTAGCTTTGACCGGCCCTTCAACGGTATAATATTCAGCAAGGGAGCTGTAGATCAATATAATTGTATTTATGTGAAACCACAAACCGGTTCAGCCTCATACTCATTCAACATCATGTATGATCAGGTAGGTTTTTATTTACATTATCAAAGAAACTGAGCTGAAAACTTTAGAATGTGATATCCTTAATCCCGATCTGTTAATTAATCTGAAGATTACATTCATGAGGAAAACAAGCAATATTTAATCTGGAGATTAAGAAAAAGAGTGGATCAAGCATTAATCCCGATATCCACCATTCTAAAGTTCCCAGCTCTGATTACATTTCTCATACTCTAATGGTCTAATCCTTACAGCTTTGCAAAATGATGTTGTATATTGTCGTGATATTTCAAACTATGAGTTCGGATGGACCAAATAGTCAAAGTATGAAATACCAAAGGTGTACATCATTAAGTTGAGAGTGTACACTTGGTGGGGTCTTTATTCTAATTAAGGGATTGTATGTTAAATTTTAGAAACTGTCTTTTTCTTAAAAAGAGGTTAAAACAAGACAAGGTCAACAGATAGAGTAGAAGGCCCATAACCCAGATACCGAATTATTTCTTAACGGTTTCATTATAAAAAGTATGATGAAGTCATAAGTTGAAAAATCAATTGCCAATCAGTCAAGTTTAATTGATTTAATCAAATTAAGATAAACAAGATAAACTCTTTTGTAAACCCAATCAAATCTAAATCAAAGCAAAGGATCGGATAATTCCATAGATAAAGATAGATTGCGCATAAGACGACATTTTTCATCTTGAAAGATTTAAATGTACAGAGATGTTTTAAAGATATTCTTATTATATAGATTAACTAGGTCGGTTGTGAACATTGGCTGTTCTTATGTCATTGGGTACTTGTGGTGTACATGAGTTCTGTGGAGAGAAATTTAAGTTAGTTTAGTCCTTCTCATGTCCTTCTTAAGTTCTCGTCAATATGATATATTGCTCAGTGAAATATTGTTGTTCAAATAGTTCCATTCCCGGAGTTATTTTACACTCTATTATGAAATCCATTAAAACACCAAACCATCCCGCTTATCATTGAAGTACACTTTGACCCCTAGTAGCATGAGTTCGCGTACTGTACAATTCTTGGTGACTTTGCGTACAAAAGCTATCTATGTTTATTTATTTATCTATGGATAATTCTGATAATAAAACTAGTAAAATAAAAGTAGAAAACATCGGCTAGACTGTAGAGTGTAGAAAGTGAAATGAATTCTTCCAAGTAGAACTTCATTAGGAAATCCTCTGATCACATCGTGGAAACGTATAGACCTAATCAAACAACTTGGTTTACAATAGATGTGGCAATTTGAACCTCCCCCCCTCCCTCCCAACCCTCTCCTCCCACAATCTCAAATCATTTTTTAATTGTTCTTTGAAAAATCTGATGATTTGATTGGATTACGGAGAAAAGTTGAGTCGGTGGAGGGGGCAGGGGGTGGGGATTGGATGAAAGACGTTTATTGATTAAAGAGGCTAGTTAGAAAAGACGAGTAGAAAGAGAGAGAGGGAGAGGAGGGGAAGAGGGGAGGGGGTAGAAAAGAGAGAAGACATATTGACAAGTTTTAAGCATAATTGAATTTTAATGAGTAGACGTCATGCATCTGTATTTGTATTAAACTTTACAGGGCGAACAAATTTATTATAAAAATAATTTTTAAGCCTGTTTACAAATTAAGTTAAAATATTATGGAAATTAATAAAGAAAAGAGGCAAATATTATCAGATCTGCAAAAAATGCGGCAAAAGATTGCTTTTCAAAGATAAAGTAATCCAAATCTCAACAACAAAAAAATGTTTTGGTTTAATGAGTTCAAACATTTATCCTCTCGCTTGCATTTTACTCTCAAATATTTCCAAACTACTAAGAATATGATATAAAGTTTTGAAAATTATTAAAGAATAAGAAAAGAAGAGAAATTAATATTTAAAAAGAGAATTCAAGCAATGATATATTGGGGAACAAATTCTACAGTGGACAGATAAGATAGAGAAATTGTAGAAGTGGACAGTTAAGAGAGAGGAATTGTAGGAGTGGGCAGATAAGAGAGAGAATTGTAGGAGTGGACAGTTAAGAGAGAGGAATTGTAGGAGTGGACAGATAAGAGAGAGGAATTGTAGGAGTGGAAAGATAAGAGAGAGGAATTGGAGAAGTGGACAGATAAGAGAGAGGAATTGTAGAAGTGGACAGATAAGAGAGAGGAATTGTAGGAGTGGAAAGATAAGAGAGAGGAATTGGAGAAGTGGACAGATAAGAGAGAGGAATTGTAGAAGTGGGCAGATAAGAGAGAGGAATTGTAGGAGTGGACAGATAAGAGAGTGGAATTGTAGGAGTGGAAAGATAAGAGAGAGGAATTGTAGAAGTGGACAGATAAGAGAGAGGAATTGTAGAAGTGGACAGATAAGAGAGAGGAATTGTAGAAGTGGGCAGATAAGAGAGGGGAATTGTAGAAGTGGACGGATAAGAGAGAGGAATTGTAGGAGTGGACAGATAAGAGAGTGGAATTGTAGAAGTGGGCAGATAAGAGAGAGGAATTGTAGGAGTGGGGAGATAAGAAAGAGTAATTGTAGGAGTGAACAGAGTGGCAGAGTGGACAGATAAGAGAGAGGAATAAGTGGCAGAGTGGACAGACGAGAGAGAGGAATGAGTGGCAGAGTGGACAGATAAGAGAGAGGAATGAGTGGCAGAGTTGACAGATAAGAGAGAGGAATGAGTGGCAGAGTGGACAGATAAGAGAGAGGAATGAGTGGCAGAGTGGACAGATAAGAGAAAGGAATGAGTGGAAGAGTGGACAGATAAGAGAAAGGAATGAGTGGAATAGTGGACAGATAAGAGAGAGGAATGAGTGGAAGAGTGGACAGATAAGAGAGAGGAATGAGTGGAAGAGTGGACAGACAAGAGAGAGGAATGAGTGGCAGAGTGGACAGACAAGAGAAAGGAATGAGTGGAAGAGTGGACAGATAAGAGAGAGGAATGAGTGGAAGAGTGAACGTATAAGAGAGAGGAATGAGTGGAAGAGTGGACCGATAAGAGAGAGGAATGGTGGAAGAGTGAACGTATAAGAGAGAGGAATTGTGTTGGTAGAAATGATAAATAGTATTACTGTAGCGAATAAAAACCTTCCTGCAGTAGATATGCACGAATGTGCTGAGCTATTATCACGGATTCGGGTCATTTCACTATTTCCTCATTTTCTAGAATTTTCACAATGTAGCCAGGATAAATCAAGGATAAAAGTAAGACTTTATCCTAGTTTTCAATCGTGGCATGATATTGTTCAAAATGTTAAAGCACACAAGCTTAACTTAGTTGATAAGATTGGAACTCTTCTAAGAGGATTTTGTACTGCAGCGAAGAATTTATACAGTGTGTTCCAAAACATTTTATCTTATATCGCGTTACATATTTTTATGAGGTAAACAAGGGCGTATTTAGACATAAATCAAGGGGGGGGGGCAAATTTGCACGAAGCGGCAAAAAAATATGAACTATTAATTCAAAACATTTGGCTTCTTGGAAATCAGGCATAAGTATAAAATACTTTAAAGGTACACATACAGTCTAATTTACCTTGCAAGTACTACTTTATCTCTCCTTTAATCAAAACAATCAAAACTAACAGAAAAACATGTTTCTAAAATATCGACATTTTATTATATATTCATGTTAGTATTTAAACTATAGAGATAGGAAAACACATTTTTAAACATGTAAAAAACTCAACTTAAACTTAAATTCTATGAGATGAAAAAAGGGCAAAGGTCCAGAAAATAATTATGACTTGTAAAAGTTTCTTTTGTGCAAAAAAAGAGAAGTACAATTGCAGTCTATATAATAAAGCTATTCGTTTATTTATATGAGTGATAGCTCTTAGTTGCCCCCCCCCTGTATACGCCATTGGAGGTAAACTGGTGCCCATTGATACTTTCCTTTATTTATCAAACTTCAACTCGATTATATTTGAAGTATAAATATACGAAGCCAAAACAAAGTGTTTTCAAACAACATCCTCGAGTAACATCCTCCATAAGTACAAGTAATATTTGTTATTTTCATTTTTATACTTTCAGTGCGGTACTAAACCAGACATGAACGGGAAGTTTTATGAGAACAACATCGTGATCCAATACGACAAGGACCTCATCGAGGTCTGGGACGAGGCTAAGAGGTTGAGGTGTGAGTGGTATAATGATTATGAGAAGGGGATTACAAAAGCTCCAATTCGAGTTTCTGATCTGGAGGTTGTTGAACTAAACTTCAGAGGTTAGAATGAACTTTTATAGAAAAATAAATGATTTTAGACTTTTCAGAATTTTCTTATAAAAAATTCAAATGATTTCAATTATTTTATAATTTTAAATCTCTATAAATCATTTAGATATATCAACTTCTGCGCACTTCCGAAAAGATAAATTATTTTTTGTTTCTTTTAAAAGTTGAAAACCAAAAAATGATATAGTCCATAAATAAGAAATTATCATTTTATCCCTATGTCCAATTACTTCTCTAATTTTCTGCAAACAATTTATTATAATCACTTTATACCAGATTGAATACGAATCTATGATGATAGAATTTGCTCTTAAAACTTTAAAAATGAATTTAAATATTTTTAGAAGAAATTTAGCAGAAAACATTGGATACGAATGTTCAAAATTACAGTTTATTAATGGTATTGTGCATTTGCTACAAACTGTGAATTTCAAATTTTTATATTTTTGTAACCCAAATGTCGTAGACCTTAGATATTTTAAACGTTCGATTCTTTTAGGTCGAATTATCTTAGTTTGACATATCAAAGGTCTGCAACATCAGGTTGCAAAGATATAGGGATTAGAAAATTTTAGTTCGCGGCAAATACTCAATTCCTTTAAGTTTTAAGAAATGTGGAATAGTTAAAGCGGAAAAAAAATCTTGATTCACATATAAAACTATAAGTTAAGTCGGAACTGTGTATTATATGTAAATCCTTTGTTTTTCAATTCTTTTATCAGTCTTAATCTTCTTAATCCAAGATTAGGGAGTCACTAACAATAGAATATTTACTTTTAAACGTATATTACTGGACAGCTGGAGTACAAGTACAATAGTCTTAAAAAATTACTTGCAAACTTTAGGTTCGTCAGAAAATTTTAAAGTTATAATACGTTTATGAGTCAAGATTTTAAGCCTTACAGTGCATTTATTGATTTATCATGACTAGAGAATTGAGTTTTTGCCACAATCTTTGATTTTCAAATTTCAATATCGTTGCAATCCAATGTCGTAGACCTTTAATATTTCAAACTATGAATGCTATTAGATCAAATAACGTAAGTTTGAAATATCAAAGGTTTACATCATCAGGTTGCAAAGATATAGGTTTTACAAAAACTGAATTTGTGGCAAAGACTCAATTCCTTTAACTTTTTAAAAAAGAATAAAACAATGTAAAATTACTGTTTAAGGTGAATATTCCTATATAGCTTTCACTTTTTAAACATATATTATAAACCTGCAGAAAATTAATAGATAAATAGGGTTATAAGAAAGTCCAAACTAAAAAAATCTTGTCATAAAAAATTAGGACAAAAAACCTCATTATTCGAGAAACAGTTGAATCAGTCTAATTGGTGGATAGAACCTCTAAACAAGAATACGAATTTCATAATTTCGAAGAATTTTGGAGAAATCTGAACAAAAGAACCCAAAGCATAGAGTTAGGAGAATATTCCCCCCCCCCCCCTCTGGCCATTTTAGAACTGGCAGATCATCAAGATTTATTCCATCACAGTACCATCCCTTTAGGGTTCCTTGTTCATATTATCCTTAACATTTGTATCCTTCTCTTTGATCTAATTGTTTAAAATATATTTAAAATGTTTAAGGAGACAATGTAGACTGTTGGATGGAGATCCAACATGGTAAGGGACCCTGGGCTAGTGCTGTTAGTGGTATAGTACCCTTGGGTACAACCCTAACTATGGTAGTTGGTATCAATGATAAACAAGGTAAAAACATTTTCCTTGGATTTAAAAAAAAGCTTAATTCTTGAGAATGCGTTGTTATTCTTTGGCTTTTAGTTTAAACCTAGTATAGAGATTAATTTATCAGTCGTTATTTTACATCTAATGAGTTTACCTATGCACAGATCGTATCCAATAATCCTTCTCTAGGATTGAGTCGTTAACTTAGATGCACAATTAGAGGTTTAAAAGTCAACAATGCTTTAAATGTTTCATGCTAACCATTCTTGCCATTTTAAATTTTGATACTGGATAGCTTGTTCTCAATCCCTTCCCATCTTTCATTCCCAGCTCTTAATATAAAATTATCTATACTGAAATAATAGGAAAACAACCTTAAACTCAGCTTTATGATTTACTGGTACGATAAACAATTGAAATCGTTACTATAATGATGTATTAAACTATTTCTGACTACTATACCATCCCTTTGGTACTGATTCTTTTAAAAGATATACTATAACACTATAACGGTAATTTTAAAGAACTCGAACCTATTCACTTGATTTTCTATTTTTTTCTTCTTAACTTACAAAGTTACATAAGTTATGCAAAACAACAGATATATTTGCCGAAAAAATGACGAAACGGAAATCTGGCATGAAATTAATATTTGTTAAAATATTTAATGTTATGGTTGAAAAATACTTTGTGTTATTTCCCATATAAATGTGTGCTGAGAGAAAGTATGAGAGAATAGGATGGTTTCTAACTTCTCTGCAACAAGATTTCTAAATCTGTCTGCACTCCTTCAATCTTTTAAACCACTGAACCCTGTAAACCTGGGAGCCACGAGATAATCCAAATCCAACTTCAATTTTGACTTCTAATCCAAGCTCAATATAAAACTTCTACATTTTTTAAGTTTGTGTGATGATTTAAATCTTTGAACTAAACAATTTTTATTCTCAAATATCTTTGATTAAAAAAAGTTTTAAAAGCTTTATTTCTTTAATTTTACAGTAAATAAATAACAATTGTGATTTTATGAAGTCAAAAACTTTCACAGAGGATTAACCTTTAAAATGATCAATTTCTAATATTTTTTTATTTATTTTAAAAAATTAAAAACCTTTGCACTACAATTAAAGAATAGTTTTTTTTTATCAAACGACATTAATAGCGTACTTTCTGCCAGCTATTTCTGATAAAATGTTTTCTTTCACATTTTTAATCTCTATCATTAGAGAATCCAGACCAATAATTAAAATGATACGACCGGTTCATTATATAAAATATCTTCAGTGTTACGAAATTCCATACTGGTTGCGCTGTAATTAGCGCAATATGTTTAAAATTTGATATTTATATGGTTGATTAAGTTCCCCCTCCAGAAACTTCTGAATAGTATAGGCTCTTTTCTAAATAAATCCTAATCTAGAACTCTGATACAGGATAAGATACATATTTAATTTATTCCTTTACTAGCTTGATTTCCCAGCGGTGCCCAGGTTTATTTTTTCATAGTCATAGTTTACCCGCGCTTGGTAAATAATGATTTTAGCTGAAGTGCCTGGTGCTGCTAATGTAATTCCAAAAATGTTCAATTATCCATTAAAAAAATGTCTGCCAATTTGGTCCAGCCGTTTGCGAAGAGCTTTGTTATATGAATATTAGCTCCCCCGTTTTTAAAAAAAAAACAACGTAAGTATTATATTCTATGAAATATTTATTTTACAGGAGAATTTGACATGCGTGTAAAATCCTGCTCTGCAGAATCTGAGAATTCTCGCGCAATTCAGCTCTCTGACGAGCATGGTTGCGTGCTCAGACCCAAGATGATCTCCAAGTTCATGAAGATCGCAGGAGCTGACACACGGGCATCCGTCATCACATACGCATTCTTC
Organism: Eurytemora carolleeae; assembly: GCF_000591075.1. NCBI lineage: Eukaryota > Metazoa > Arthropoda > Copepoda > Calanoida > Temoridae > Eurytemora > Eurytemora carolleeae. The sequence continues at coordinate 138,237 of NW_019396582.1, read as the reverse complement.
CACGCATTTAAGTTCCCCGACTCCATGTCAGTTCACGTTAAGTGCAAGGTAAACACTTTTATTATTTCATTCATGGTCATTAAATACGATATATTTTGGATAAGAACGAATTCAAATAATGCCTGTTATTAACCATTAGTACAAACTTTTTAAGTAGGATTGATATATTCAATTTAACTTTTATCATTACTTAATACTTCAGCGATTTTCTGTGGTACGTAGCTTTATATCAGTAGGCTCACGCATATTATTTTAGGTGGAGATTTGTAGGTTTGGTTGTCCGGATCATTGTCAGAAACCGAGCAGCTACAGATCACAGGAACAGGACGTATCTGCTTCCGTATCCAGTCCGTCCTATAAACCAGGACCAAGGTTTGAAGCACACAAAGCTGATAAAAGATCAGATAAACAAGAAAACCAGCTAAATGACGTATTTGATGAGTCTACAGTGAACCGACAGAATGATGCTCCTAGACGCTCCAATGAACCTCTCAAACTACTGAAAAGTACACCAAGTCGTCCCGAAGATGCCCCAAGACGATTAAATGATTCTCCCAAAAGACCGGAAGACTCTCCAAGAAGATTGGACGATATTGTTCCTCCTGTTAGGACTAGTCCGGATCCTAATCCCAGATATATGCCGAGAGCTGACCAACCAAACATACCTGAAACTAATAAACAATCCAATAGACAGAGCTTTCTAGGCCTCAAGCTTCCATCTCTTCCCAGTCTTCCAAACATTTTTGGAGACAAACGACAAGACAAAGAACCTTTCTTTCAGCGAAGACCAGAATCCGTACCAGTTCAGAGAACTGATGTCAACGAATTTCCTCAAGTGTATCCGTCCTCCTTCAACTCTGCCAATTCTCCAGTAGTAGAAGCTGCTCCGGCAGATATAAAGTTCCCACATGGTCCCAGAGGACTAAACCTGGAGAAGCGTGCGGCACGTCAGATTAGGTCTTCCGAGGATTTGGGAGTTACATCGGGATATCAAGTTATCTCTGAGGTAGACTTGGCATTTAAACCGAGCTTTGAGAACGGAATGGGAGTTGCCGTTTTCCAGGTATTAAAAAATGCAAAACTTTTCTATGCAACAAAGGAATTAAGGAATTGAGTCTTTTCCACAAACTCTGATTTTCTAATCTCTTTATCTTTGCAATCCCATGTCGTACACCTTAGATATGTCAAACTGTGATTTCTGTTAAATCAAATACTTTAAGTCCAACATCACAAAATATCTTGTTTTGATTGATTTCATATTAATTGTTTAACATTTTATCATATTTCTTTACTTAATGCCACTTCTTGCAAAATGGTGTTCTTTTTTTATCGAATGACAAATTTTATAATATTTTTAGGGTAAAATGCTCCCGGAGGAAGTTATCTATGGCGTATGTTTACCGGCTACTGGATTTTCTGCTATGTTCGTCCTGATATCTCTTCTCACGGTTATATCCGTCCTGATCTCCGGGTTCGTCTGCTATCACAGACAGATACAAAAACATGTTGAAGAGGGGGCTCCTACTGCTCAATCATCCAAACCTCGCTCATCCTCCTCAACCTCAACCGAAGTGACGGATTGGGGTTCAATATCATCTTTATTCCGGATGAACAAAGTTTAGAACTTTAGCTTAAAATAAAACAAATAATCCAAACTGAACGCAATACACTCTAAACCGACCAATATTTAATTTTATGTCAGAGGCTTAAATTTCTCTCTTGTGCCCCCCCCCCCCCGTCTATCCCTCCCGTCATCTAAGCAATCTCAATAAACCTTTAATAAAAGTTTCAACCCCTTTACCTTGTTGTTTTATACAACAGTAAACTTGTAAACATGATCTGAGCTTTTGTCCCATTATTCTACTTTTATTTTATATTTGCTATTGCTATGACTCAGCAAAACCATGTAATCTCTCAATACTAGCCAAGCTTTAAACAAAATAATATTTCATAGAAAACGCACCTCATAGTTAAAAAATGTAAATCAAATACAGAGTTAGGTTTGTAGTCAACCACTCATTAACTAGATGAACAGGTTTCTCTGCATCGAGTACGTATAAAATTTAAGTACTTTGTGTAAAATCTGGACTCCCCTTGTAACATATACATATAATAGCTCCAGATGGTAGTCGTTCAAACTTTCAAAACCATCTGGAGGAAAGCTGGTCTCAGCTCTAACATGCTGGAATACTACAACATTAAACACAAGTTTTAGTTTTGCATCATCTTTTTCAATTTACAAGAAACTTAAATTAGTATTATTGTAAACGTTGTATATTTTAATAATGATTCTGTATTATTTGGTTCAATGGATAACGTTTAATGGACCCCGGACTCATTTCCTGACATTTCCTGAAACTATTTTTCCGAGTAGTTGATCAATTTTACTGTGTAAACGATCTAAATTATTGTTCCTCTTGTTAATTTTATATATTTTCATATACATCGATTTAAAGCTTTCTGGTTTAAAAATTAATTTTTTGGATTAATAATTCAATATTTGGCGGGGTAATTGTACCTCAGATCTGATATTCTTTTCTGCGTATTTATCCATGTTTGGATTCTTAAACGCAGAAAAAGCTGAAACACAGCAAAAGTAAAGAATTATTTTTCTCACATTTTTTACGTTATTTACCTTTTACATTTGTTTTGTTCGATTTTTTCATAGGGTTTATTGTCTTCCACTGTGTGATTTTGTTGAATAGATATTGTTATTAATGTTATAGTTTTGATAAGTAAAGAATTTCACTTTCTATAGACATTTGTTACTGCATTTTGGGTCATTTACAGAGAAAGGAATTGAATCTTTGCGACAAACTTAATTTGTCTAATCCATACATCTTTTGCTGATGGTGTAAACCTTTAAAATGTTATACTTAGATTATTTGATCCAACATATCTAATATAAACTATTAGATATGTTGGATCAAATAATCTAAGGTCTACGACATTTGGTTGCAAAGTTATAAGGATTAGAAAATCAGAGTTTGTGAATCAATTCCTTTCCAGATAAAATGTATCATCCCAATACATACTTTAAGTGACATACGAAAATATTTTTTTTAAATCATTTTTTTTATAAAATAGAAGCATAATAAATGAATGGTTTAGCTCTATAGTTAATCTTATTTAGTAAAAATAACATTTGACCAAAAATGTTGAATCTAAGAAGTTAAAACCGATAATCACATTGATAAGTTTAGTTTCCGATCTGTTACGAAATATTTGCGCAAACGAACTGAACACTCTACCCCTACTTGACAAATTAAGTATGAGGAGAGTAATCATTTCCTTTTTGTTAATGGAAGTGATAGGAGAATAAACAAACGTTTAGAGAGAGAAACATTAAAAAGTTTTCTAATCCTTTATCTTTGATATCTGATGCCGTAAACCTTTGATATTTCAAAGTATGCTATGGTACAGGGTTACCCACAAAGGATGAGACTGTATAGACGACCCAAAACTATAAAAATATGACGATTTGAAGCTTTATTTTTGGTTTCTGCATTCAATTTAGTAATTTGATCTTATACTAAATGGTCAAGCACAGAAATATGCCAGTTTTGGCCTTTAAAGAACCCTGAATGCAAGAAAATGGACTAAAGAAATTCCGTACAATCGTCTCTGAAGTCTCATATTTTGCGGGTAACCCTGTGCATTATACAGTGAACATTAGCAATTTTTTTTTGGATTGAATTAAAGTCAGCTGGTCACATTTAAGCAAATATAAATTTAATCATGTTAATATGAACTTATTAAAAAATATATTTTATCACATTTTAGGACTATCATCATTTTAAACGTTAGTCTTGACAAACATTCATCCAAACATCTTAGCATGAAACGCTGATTGGTTGATTTTTATACTTCTTTTTTGGGGTATCGAATGCTCATTAAAATAATCTCAGGTTTCGTACAAACTTTAGAATGTGATATCCTTAATCCCGATCTGGTAATTTATCTGGAGATTAAATTGATGAGGAGAACAAGAAATATTTAATCTGGAGATTCAGAAAAAGAGTGGATCAAGCATTACTCCCGATATCCACCATTCTAAAGTTCCCAGCTCTGATTACATTATAGGTTGCAATAAAAAAGTAGGGGCTTTATTGAATATTCTTTGTAAACAAATTATTTTTTGAATTTCTAAAATATGACCGAAGGTTTGAAAAATTTGTTTCTATTTTCATTTTTTTGTGTAAGACGTGGTATTAGTTGAAGAGTTGAACTAATGTTGCTCTATTCTAGTCAGGAACCAGGGAAATGGCTGCCGCAGGATTCAAGAAATAGAAAAATTGAAATTCTCTTCCTTCTGTTCTTCTCTGCCTTTTATTGATTTTCCACTTCCTCCGGAAACTATTTTACCAAAAGTAAATTTTTTAGCTTTATTTGGTGAGCAAATCAAGAAATATTACTATTATCACTGTGTAGTCTTATGATTTGATAAAGGGCCGGTAATAATGATTCTTAGTTGCCTCCATTTCTAGCTTAAATATAGTTTATAGGTTTATTTTATATATACAATGTTGAAGAACATGTCATCGGTACCGGGACATCACATTGGAAGCTTATTATTAATAATAGACTATAATATGTCTTTCAAGCATGCTTCCAGTCCTCTCAAAAAACTTTCTGACTTAAATGGGCTGTGATCGTAATTTCAATTGACCCTCCAATCAAGTATTCAGAAATCTATATATATACTCTAGTCATACAAATATGTTTTTGAAAGGGAAATTTTATATTCTAGCATCCAAGAACTGAGATTGATTCCAGCTATAACAATAATAAAAACAAATATTGAATCTTGTTTTCCGTTCTTCCTTGTTTTACTAAGAGGAGTGTTCACGCATTTAAAAATGTGGGTTTCGGTTTTTTAGCATTCGGTACTATTTTATTTCAATTTCGCATTTCTTTACAGACTTTTATAACCCCCATTCAGAACCAAAATCAAAAACTTTATCCCGGAGCTTTATTAATAAATATTCATGCTAGACCAAACCATTTCTGTTTAAGTGGATTCAAAACTACTTTTTTGATTTCTCATGTTAGCTGAACAGAGGTGTTCAAGGAGCTTTACAACTCTTAGAAATAAATAAAATCATTTTATTGTAATTTGAGAACATGTACATATATGTATACTTATAGGATAACAATATTTCGTCTATTATCGCAGAATTTTGAATAAACACAGTGATTGTGAATCTTATATTTTTAGAACTTGTCCATACTCTATATTTAGCAGAAAAGGAAATGCATTTCATAACTCCATGAGGTTTTAGCAAAACGGGAAATGTTCACAAAATGTGACATATGATTAATGAGTATAAGGCATTTCACATTTAAAAGATTGAACATATTCCAACCCCCCGACAGTAAATATTAAAATAAAATCTTTTTAAATTTCAAAATTGAATAATTAATATAAAATAACACATCTTTTATAGTTGACTGGGAAACTTGAATGGGGAATTTGATAACATGTTTATGATTAATTTAGTATCAGTAACAAGAGCAACCTAGATAGGTCGTGTTCCTTCTTTAATCTTGAGACATATCAAATCTACAGTAAATATATATATATCTATATATATATATATATATATTATAGAATATAGTTGAAAAGTCGTAACCATTTTTTAAGTTCTTTAGCTCTTAAAATTTAGATAAAGAAATTGAGTCTTTGTCAAATACTCAAATTTTTGAATCCTTATATCTTTGGAACCAAATGATGTAAACGATTGATATTTCATACTTAGAATATTTGATCTCATATAATTCATAGCTTGAAGGTCTACGATATTGGGTGCAAAGATATATTCATCAGAAAATCAGAGTTTGTGTCAAAGACTCACTTCTTGATCTTTTTTGTAAAAAGATATCTGCATTTACAATTAACACACTTCTAATTTAAATTTGACCTTTGATGAATAAAGTTTTAAATTCAAATTTAAGATGAACTTTCCAAAATTTCATATATAGATGTAATCCCTAAATAAATGTGATGAATAAAAGACGAAAGATGATGGGCGGGGGGAGGGGTGATATGCTGATATTTATTAATGTTTAGTAAAATTAAAAATGTATGCATTATCCATTTTTGAGAGATTTCACAGATTTAAGGAGGGGATATAAGACTGTAAGGGATGGGGGGGGGGGCGTTAACCATTTCCCCTTTTTTATATCAGTTATATAGTTAGATTTTAATCTTGTCAAGTATTATCAGAAGGAACGCGTCAATTCTTAGATTTGAACAGAATTAAGATTTAATTTACTATTCATGTACATTATGTACAATGTACACTATACAGATCCACTAAAGGAAAAGCAAAAAGCTTTAAAGAGTTGAATTTTATAAATGTCAATAGAAATATTGAAGCGGATAATAGCACATAAGTTATAATAGGAATAACAACAAAACATGAGTAACATTAGTAACAGTTGACATGATACTGATAGCAGGGCTGGCAACATTGTGTTTTTATGTACATGGTACACGCTAGCATAATTATATACCTATAATATATCTTTTGGGGAAAAACTTAAGGCAATTATCAGCTAGAAAATTGTTTCTACATTCCTGCGAAACTGCTCTATTATCTGTGGGTTAAATATATGTATACTGTGAGCCGGGGGACGAAGCAATTTCAGAATAATGAAGACGACTTTGAATATCAAAGCTAAAACACAAACATATTCACTCCTAGATAAGGATTTAAAATTTTCAAGAGTGATTTGCGTCTGTTTAAAGGGAAGCAAAGACAATTTTATTAACCAAGGGTTTCATAGGCCAAATTGGTCGTCAAATAATTCTTAGACTGAAAAAGAGAGGTTTAACGATCCTCATAAAATCCAAATATGTTTGCGAAAAGTTTGACAATGCGGGGCATTTATTTACTGACGAAAGAAAAATCACGTGATTTAACAAACCCTGTTCGACAAAAAAAAATCTCGTTTTTTTAAAGTCGAAATAAATTCTGAAAGTTTTCGTTTACCCTTATCAGTATCAACTTTTTCTTTAGCACTTTATGCAAATTCAGGGGGGGATAAATATTTTCGCATATGTTTATATACAATTCAACCATAAATCTTTCATTTATGATTAAACTTCGCAATTAAAAAAATATTCTCGAGATAACTTGTTTTATGAATGATTTACTGGCTAGATATAGAATATAAAAATATGTGTAAATGTTGATGTGAACATGAATAACAGCTTCGTTATAAACATACAGTTTGAAGAGAAATATAGCACACACTTGTAATATTTGGACGCATCAACAACAACTATAAAATAGAAATTAATCAGTCTTTTTACACTCATTTTAAAGATATAAAATCACTAAAGTTTCGGTAAAAAGACTTCTCACACTTCCGTGCACTTGTAATGTGTCTTTTTAGGAAGTGTACTTGGAGTTGTAACTTGGACGGGTTCGAGTAAATTTCAGCTTAAACTATTCTTCTGATGGAAGGAAGGAGTGGAACCTAGGGGCGGGTAGTGAGGGGTTCGTCCCAGCTCCGTATAGGGCGGAGCTATACGTTCCTCGTCATCATGATAGGAATCACTTTTATGAGAGTCTGAGTAGTTTAGATTTGTTCTATGCTGCTCCGTGTAGGGTGGAGGAGTACGGGACTGAGAGAGAAGAACGGAGGGAACACCCAACCCACCCTTCTGCTGACAATCAACTGAGTTCTGAGACAGCACCTTTTTACTCTGAAGATGGTTCCCCGGAGAGGGGAAAGTGTTTATGTTGTTGGGTGTGTTTAGTTGGTATTGGGCTTGCTGCTGCTGCTGGGCTGAATGATGCCCCCAGGGATTTTGAGGACAAGATCTGGAGATCAAGCTTTTCAAATAAAAATAAAATAAAAATGTTCACAAAACTTTACATTTTTCATTCTATATCCAAATAACCTTTATCTTTAATTGAAACTTAACTTCCCCCATTTAAGTTTTGATCTTAAAAGTTTTTAGGACTCAAGGAGAAAAATATCTATCAGAAAAAATGTAGAAAAGTTGCCGGTATAACACACAATAAAAAAGAGGAAGCATTTAATGCTTCTCTTGAAAATTTTCAAATTTAAGATTGAGTTTGAAAATATTGATTCCTGCTGGATGAAATATGCCCTAGGACTGGTACATTCTCCGGCTCCTGATCAAACTTCTCTTTACACATACTCTGTCTAACCTGGTGGTGATAGAGCACTCTAAACAATAAAATATATTATCCATACCGTCTTCATCTCAGTAGATACTTCTGCAAACAAGTATAAAAGTATAATTATGAAAAAAAGATAGATATTTTCACTAATACATCATTAATTAGTAAATTAGATAAATAGAAAATAAAAAGTATTATATCATATTATGTATCATGTATTAATATTTTGTTATATATGAATAATTATACTGTATTTGAAATTTAAACCTGCAGATTCAATTTCCAAAAACTTAAACTTTGATTTGGCATCTTATTTCATCCTTTTGGTCAAAAATGTAAATAAGATTTTATTATTTGTAACTGATTAATTAAAAACATGTGACCTCTGAACATTTTTAGCAGTTTAAACACATACCAATTACATAATCCTCTGCAACATTTTTGGATAAACAAAGAACAAAGAAGGCAATCATTCAAATATTTTCTGGTTACCACTGTATTGTACATAGACTAAACCAAATATTTTCTGGTTACCACTGTATTGTACATAGACTAAACCAAATATTTTCTGGTTACCACTGTATTGTACATAGACTAAACCAAATATTTTCTGGTTACCACTGTATTGTACATATACTAAACCAAATATTTTCTGGTTACCACTGTATTGTACATAGACTAAACCAAATAAATAATCAAGTACAAAAGGTTTCAAGAGAGAAATGGACCAATTATACACGACGTCACAAATGTCAAACATAACAAGGAAAAGCGAAATTTTCATTTTTTCCAAGATTAAATGAAAAAGTATAAAAACAGAAAAAAGAACACATAAACTTGCACTTATTTTACTGTTAAGATGTGCTTTAGTCTAAAATTATAACTGTTATTAATAGTTTTTATCGTACACAAAAACTGAGTTGTTACTAATGACGTAAGAATAAAGATGTACTGAGAGTGTAAAAAGTATACGTTGCCATCTATCAAGAATTTATTTGGCCTTAAAAAGTGCATGTTTTATATAATGTATCTGAGTATAATTAATTAAAATTTATTGCTCTTATATTTAACATAATAATAATCACTGTGATTTTTCCAGGTTCAATTGTTGCATAAAACGGGAGTCGACTTTACACTGAGTAGCAACTGACCAGACTGGACAGGACGACTGAATGCATATACAATACGAACCGATCATTCATCTTATAGAGTGGTGTTCAATGGGTCGGAATTTTTATGATTTTGTTTACTGTCAATTTAAGGAAAGTTCATTAAAAATTAAATTTTCATCAGAAGTTCAAATAACTTGGCAATAAAACAAAATAAATTGAAAAATAAATCTATTAAAATGTATTGTTATACACACTTAATTCACCGCAATCAGACTATTATTCTATTAAGCAAAGCGATACCGTAATATAAATATATTAAGCTGATTCATTCTTGATAAAATATATTTGCATATTCGAATACAACAACTAAAATATAATTTTACCAGGGAAAAATTGATTAAAGAAACCGATTCATCCCTTAAACGAAAATCTATTATCCTCTGATCTTTACAACATTAAGCCGTTGACTTTTAATATTTTAAACTATAAAATTTTGCAAGATAAAATTAAAGGTTGCGAAGATATATTTGAATAATCTCAAAAATATGAAAAATTAAACGACATGAAGCGTTGTGGATATGTTTGGAGCTCGATTTATTCAATGTTTATTCGATATCCCGTCGTAACCTACAGATATAACTGAAATACAGAGATCACGCATTGATCTTCACACTAAAAGTGCCCAATATGGATATCAATATCAAGAATTCTGGGCTATGAGTATCCAGCACAAAAGTTGCCAACTCTAGTGTTATTGTGCATAGCTATGGTATGCCTTGATGTAATTCTTGTATGCCTGTATATAGTGTATATCTGGTAAGTGTATCTGGTAGAAGGTCAAGTGTATGCCTGTATATAGTGTATATCTGGTAAGTGTATCTGGTAGAAGGTCAAGTGTATGCCTGTATATAGTGTATATCTGGTAAGTGTATCTGGTAGAAGATCAAGTGTATGCCTGTATATAGTGTATACCTGGTAAGTGTATCTGGTAGGAGATCAAGTGTAACTTGAATATTAGCAATCTTATCCTCCAGTGTAGCTAAACGTTCATCCATAATATCCTGCCGAGAACTCACATCACTCACTATCTCGTAGACTGAGTTCTGGGTCTAAAATATAAAAAAGTTGGAGTGTTTTGGATTTTTAATATGTGACCAGAGCTGAACACTTGGATATCGAGATTAATTCTTGATCTCCTCTTTTCTTAATATCGAGACTAACCTAATCTTTTACTTGTATCCTGAAAAGTGTAGAAAATTCAACCAATCAGAGTCGCATATATATGAAGCCGATAAATTTAAAATTTCTAGCGCCATTTAAGATTAAAACACAGAAACGGGAGGGACTTTCTAATTTAAAAAAAAGGGTTTTTATTTCTCTCTACTATATCCAAATAAGAACGGGTAAAAAAGAAAAACAAAAGTGAGTCCAATGGATTTTCAGATTAAGTAATCGGGATTAAGGATATCTCATTCTAAAGTTTTCAGCTCAGATTGATTTGATTTTCTCATACTTGGACATAAAAATTAAAACTAGAGCAGCTTCGAGGTTCTAGAGTCCTACCAATAATCTCGCATACATTTAACTATCTCCTACTGCTTAGTTCACATTGCTAAGTCATGTCAAATACAAGAATAAGTTCAATATTGATTAAATAAACTGAACATTTACTAGATACACATTGTTCAAAAACCATTGCATACATATAGAGTTGGATTATCGGAATGTAAACAAAAATATTGTCAAAATATATAATAAAATAATTTAATTATTTCTAGGATAAGAGTGGTTTCAAATTAATGATATTCAGATGGTTCTCTTAAAATCTTATTATTTCCTGTCAATGTAATAATTTCGTAAAGTATCCCTTTAAAAAGAAGCCTAGAGTAAAATATTTATAACCTTTGCCATATCCGTGATTGTGTTTGCATTGTCCATCAGCTTTCTTTGGTCCATCTTCACTTTCCGGAGCCTGGAGTATTTGTTTATAATATGAAGAAACGTACAATATAGTTATAGATTTATATCTATATGATAAAACAAGACATTCGTATATATATAATATATGTTGCCTATAGCCGGCCAAATACCTGGACCGATTTGGCTGAAATTTATGTGGACACGAATGGGAGTAACGACTATATGGAATTCGAAAAAAAATCAATTTTTTTTTACATTAAATTTCATGGGCAACGCCGGGCCCTTCAGCTAGTATTATATATATAAATATATATTTCAGGTATTTTACTATCATGATATATAAATGAATATGTCATTAAAACTATATTTTATCATCTTGTTAGACAAATGGCGTCTTAAGATTGGAAATAAGTTTTCTCAGTTTTTAAACTTTTGAATTTTCATCTCTCATGGTATGTATTAGACTCAGAAGAAAAAGGTTTTTAAAATTAGAAAATCTTGGATCAATGTCTAGCAAATATCGGAATCAGATTTGATTAGCTCTTAGATTTAGGAAATAAACACAAGACTTTAATTTCCTTAGTTTTAACACGCAATCAAGAGAAAAAGAGGAAGAATAGAAATCTGAAACCTTCAGGGTTGGCTCACTAAGGAGATCTCAGATTCCATATTCTCTAGATCCAACGGGAAATTATCTTCTCTAGTTCAGAGAACGAAATTAAAACTTGTGACTTCAGCCGGTTCAATCTTAGACTTTAAATACCTCTTCATTTCTTTCAGAGGTAAATATTCATCATTGTTGCAATAGAGGGACAATTTTTTATAATTTAAGGCGTTAAAGGGACAAAGCTGGTAACTTTAGAATGTGATACCTTTAATCCCGACTGCTTAATCCGAATATTCTATGTAAACACTTTATATTTCTTGCTTAATCCACTCTTTTTTTGGATATAGTTCAGAAAAATCAAAAAACGGGTTTTCAAAATTCTGTATGTCAATCTTAAATGGCGCGCAAAATTTAAAATTTCTCGACTTCTGATACGCGACTCTGATTAGTTGAATTTTATACACTTTTCAGGATACAAGTACAAGATTAGGTTAGTCTCGAGGCTAAGAAAAAAGAGAAGATCAAGCGTTGATCTCGATATCTACCATTCTAAAGTTCCCAGTTGAGAAGGCTTAATTTCAAGTTCATCTCATTTGTAGAGTGGCCTTTTCGAATTTTTATAAGGTATAAGGAAAACATCTTTATATGCCATCTTTATATGAAGGGTCACTTGAAATTACTCTTACAGTCCGTTTATAACCCCTCAGCTTACAAGTTTACTCAGTGGATATGATTATGCAGAAGTTTAGTCGCAGAAGCTAAGCGCGAGTTTCGTCCTAAGGGAAGTAAGGAATAAAGGATAAATGGTTCATCGGTTCAGGGGAGGGAATAAGTTCAAATTTTATTTCAAATGAATATATAATTCCCTGCGAAAGAATTAATTTTAAAAGGAAAGTTTACAGATTATTGATTTAAAAAATGCACATTTTTACATTCTAAAACGTCTAAAAGCTATCATTGAAAAGCAAATATTGTAAAAAAATGTAAATTTTTTTACATTTTTATTTCTTAACATGGAGTGGTCGCTTGAAGAAATATGAAATACTGCAAAATGTAGCCAACTGCAAACAATTGCTGAACTAGATTTAAATTGTCAGCATTTTAAAATCTATAATCTATACAATTTGTGCATGAGGCCCTTTACTTTAAGACTGCAGGTTAACTTACGCGTATATGGCGAGTAGGAACTTTCTCTGATGTGTTCTGACCCTACTGGAGACAACACGTTTCACTAGCTAACCATGCAGGTCAGATTTATAACCGGGGACAGAAAGGAATATCATGTTAGTTTCATGGAAGAATACCAAATATTATTCCAAATTATGTAATGTATGGTTAAATTATTTCGAATTGTTACTTAAAAGTTATCGTAAACATACTCCTCACTGTGAACTCAGGTTCATTTTAAGTACCGGACAGACTTCTAGGCAGCCAAAGCAAGTTGTATACAGTATTTACGCAGACTATAAAAGGCAAAACAGAAAAGTGACCAAATTAATCATCCCCTTAGAGTAAGATAAAAAATAAAGTTCTAAAGTTTAACTCTTAATCCCAGACAATACTCCTAGATCCTAGATAAGATTTCAAAATTAAAGAAAATATTCAATCCTAGATCCTAATTAGATTCCTAGATCCTAGATAATATTACTAGATCCTAGATAATATTCCTAAATCCCAGGTAATATTCATAGCTCCTAAATTATATATTTTGAGATCCAAGATAATATTCATATATCCTAGATAATATTCCTAGATCCTGGGTAATATTCGTAGATATTTTTTCCTAGTTCCTAAATGGTTTTCATGGATATTATTCCTAATGTTATATATAAGTATTTCTAGATCCTAGTTAATATTTATAGATAATGTGCATAGTTCCTAGATAGTTATACCTGGATAGCATACCATAAAATATCATTTCTAGATCCTAAAAAAAATATTTAAAAATCCTAGATCGTTAATAATAATCTCATATATCATTCCTAGATTCAAGATATTATTCCTAGATCCAAGATATTATTCCTAGATTCAAGATATTATTCCTAGATTCCAAGATATTTTCCCTAGATTCAAGATATTATTCCTAGATCCAAGATATTATCCCTAGATCCAAGATATTATTCCTAGATCCAATATATTATTCCTAGATCCAATATATTATTCCTAGATCCAAGATATTAACCCTAGATTCAAGATATTATTCCTAGATCCAAGAAATTATTCCTAGATCCAATATAGTATTCCTAGATCCAAGATATTAACCCAAGATTCAAGATATTATCCCTAGATCCAAGATAATATTCCTAGATACAAGATATTATTTCTAGATCCAAGATATTATTCCTAGATCCAAGATAGTATTCCTAGATCCAAGATATTATTCCTAGATCCAAGATATTATTCCTAGATACTATTCCTAAATATTATGATAATATCCTGAATATGTTCTTAGATCACATTCTAGACGAAATCCTAAATAATCTTCTTGACATTACTGAAGAAGATATATCAAATATGTATTATTCTAGATAATATTCTAAATAACAATCTATATATTCTCTAGATGAAATTGAAGATGAAAATATAGGTGATGATATACATAAATATTCTATTCAATATTCTAGATGAAATGTTCTTTGATCGTATTTCTGCAAACTAGAAAGTATCTAGAATATATTTCCAGTGTATACATTTATCTGTACAACGCTAGAAAGTGTCAGGTTTATGTTTATGTTATTTCTTCAGATTTATTTGTTTAGTTTGCGTAGAATTCTTGAAACAACTTACAACATGATAAATAGAAAAAATTAATATTTAAACCTGAAACTGAGAAAAAATGCCGAGTTACGAATGCAAGATCCAAAATTGTATCGATTGAGGAATACAAAAAATTTTAGAATTTAAAATCGATACATGAAAGACAGAGAATGATAATTTAGACAGTTCAAGGTTGGACAACTTGAGAATGTTATTTCCTCTCTGTAGAAGTTTCATCAATAGAAAAGATTCAACAAAGTAAATGTTTTAATCAAAAAGTTTTCATATCACGGCTTTTATCACAGATACAAAATCGTAAAGGATGATAAATAACACATGTACATACAGGGTTAAACACAAAAAATGAGACTGTAAAGATGACTTGAAACTCTTAAAATATGACAATCCTAAGTATAGATTAAGTCTTAGCTACCTTGAATGTGGTCTTTTAATGGTTTAGTTAATGATTTGACAAAGAAAGCTTAGAAATTTACAGTTGCATGGAATCTTGTATATAAGGAAACAGACAGTATAAAATTCGTGCAGCTTCGTTTCTGAAGTCTTATTCTTTGTGGATAACCCTGTACAAAATAGTGTACATTATGCATACAGGGTGTCCTTACATCAAATTAGAATGCGTCAATGGGTCTAAATTACGATTTGGGGGACAAAACAGAAGAATGAATCATTTTGAAAAATTGAATAAGGCTAATAGAAATTTTTTTTGCAGAAAATTTATATTTATTGTATCCTTTTTTTAAAGGATATTTTCTGTAAACAATAGAACTGTACACTCGCCTCATACTCTAATTTTCTAACCCTTGTATCTTTGCATCCTGAGGTCGATCTTTTGAGTGAGTTAGCGCACAACGCTAAAACGCTCAAACTCGGTTTCCCATGTAGTAGCAACTTTAAAATGTGATTGATCCCACAATTTCAGTTATCTCTGTTGGGATAAAAAAATTGCTTAATTCTTTAAATGACATAAGATAAGGATAGCTGCTTGCTTTAGGCCTGGATTAAAAACATTACAGTTTTGAGTAAACCTTTAATATTTCAAACTTTTAGCTATTTGATCCACAACAAAATGTTACAGCTTGAAATATCAATTATCAAAGATCTACAAGCTCAGGTTGGAAACATATCAGGATTAGAAAATCAGAGTAAGAATGAATTGAAAAATCGGTCTCTTTCTCTGCACAAAATGTTAACGGATTTAGGGTATTCAACAAATATGTTTAATAAATAAAAACACAAAAATTAGTTTAAACTTAATCTAAAAATATGAACGTGAACCATCCCTGAAATCATTTAAACATTTGTTAGAATCTCTCAAGAAGGGGCTGATTTATTTCTTGAGATGTCCCGTTTTGCCTTAAATAGTTTTTATGTGTACTGTATAGCTTGCTCTAGCTTTTTAAAGGTAGGTACGAACTTGAAATGAACAAGGGTTTAGGGTGCAGTAGGATTGCGAGTATAATATAAGAAAAACCGGTTTTAAATATGTTCCTTGGTATGTTTATAGATCAACCAGGTCTCACGCAGTACGTTAGCAGCAGCATTTTTCAACTAAAAAAAAATTCCAATATTTTAGATAATTTCAACAATTTCTCTATATTCTTTATTTGATAAACGCAAAAATTGTGCAGTTATGTTTGTTTGTTTGTTTGTTTTTCTGNCCCCCCCGACAAAAAGAAAACTTCCCAACGGCCAGACGGAAATTTCACGCCAATTTTCAGTCACAAATCTTATAACTTTGACAGTAAGTTGCAGTAAAACAATAAACTTCAGATTTTCCAATAAAAATACAATAGTATACGATTGGATTTCTTATCCCTCGAAATTGTATTTAACAAGTTTTATTTAAAATTTACTCGTTTTGTGAGTTGTGTATCCATCATGAAGTTATGAACATGTTTCTCTGCTCTGGTCAGCTCAAGCTTTCGGGATACAACAGCTACCAGTAGAGCAGTACACCCAGCACCCTAATAATAATAAAAATTCACAAATAGTACTATGCAAATACTTAAAAATTAAATCAACTATGACCGGTACAAAGTTATCGCTAATCCTTGATGGAATCTTGAAGATAATCCAATTTTAAAATTGGACATGAAATTATGGTTTTTGTCTAACATATGTAATTTATCCTCTTAAAGGCCTTTGTGATACTTAAGTATAGACTGTTAGACTGTGCACAATATGTATAAATATAAAAATGAACTGATGGATATGTACGGCGACATATTTTTCTCTTAAAGCTGTAGCTTAGACGGTTCTTGTCGGTTTAACTTTATACACTTAAATTCTTTAAAATAAAAGTGTAAAATGTGAAAATCGAATTCAGTCGCGTGCCAAAACCAAGCGCTATTCATAAAAAATCACCTTCAGTATACACTGTACACTGTAAGAGTAAGGAGAATATTAGAATATGTTATTTTGCACATTTTCTATTTGCATATGAAAGGTTTTAAAGTTTCTAATATAGAATAAGGTTTAGCTCAAATCTTTTGTTAAACTTCAACTTTTTAGATAAAAAGAGATAAACCAGAAAGTTTAAAAATATATTTTCCACGCAGGCAACCAGCATTAAGTAATTTTGGGGGGAAAAAATATCCAAACTTGTTGTGTGAAGCTCCATCACACGAATGTTTTTCTGAAGAGAATCAGAAATTCAAAAGCTTTCTTTACAAAATTATGGAAAATCCACCGATGAGAACAGAAAAAGGAATTGAGTCTTTGCCACAAACTCTGCTTTTTAAAACACTATCTTTGGATTTCAATGTCGTAGACCTTAGATATTTCAAACTATGAATTCTGTTAGATCAAATAATGTAAGTTTGAAATATCAAAGATTTGCGACATTGGGTTCCCAAGATATAGGGATTTTAAATTCAGAGTTTATGGCAAAGACTCAATTCCTTTGCGAAATCGGAATTTGGTGTTGATTAAAAACTAAATTGTTTGTGAAAAATATTACAATTTGTTAATAATAAATTAATCAAGAAATTATGAAAGTCCTACCTTCCTTTCTTTATACACTAAAAGGCATTATACCTGCCCCGGTATAGAAAATATAGATATGGAGTTTGTATTTGAATAAATATTTTTGTATCTTTATAAGTTCTTTATCCTTCAGCGTCTTCCTTTAACCCTTACCATCATTCCCGTTGTAACAGCTATACCCCGTCCACAGTAGGTATTAGGAACTATATCTCCGTATCCAACACTTAGGAACGTGATGGCGATTAACCACATCGTGTTCAGCAGGTTCGCATGCTCCTCATCATGATACCTGTACAGGTATATATATATATATATATATATATATAAAGTAGTAATCTCTGTTTGTTTGTTTGTAAGTCCGAACATAACTCATGATTCATAAACCCCTTGAATGATTTACCTCAAATTTTGATTGGGGAACTTTTTTAGAGAAACCACAAATGAGAATAATCAGTTTTCAAAATTATAAACATTGACATCATAATTCATACTTGATCAGACAAAGCTTTTATAAGGGCACCGTTGTGACGATAGAAAAGATAAGATGGAAATCATTAAAGCCTTTTCAAGTTTTTATTTCCTATTATATAGTGTTAGAGTAGCCCTGTTATTTTAAATCGAAAAGGTTTTATATAATATCTCAGTCTCAGGATATACACAGTAAATCACTGTGTCTGGGGATTTTAAAAAAGTGGTTCATATCTGGAAGGATAAATACGACCCTTTGCAGATAAAGAGGGGTAAGTGAATAGAACTAATTACTTGATGTTATAGACACTGCCTTTATTTAATTTAATTGAAATCACGCAAACAATTAAATGTTCAAATAAACTCCTCTTTAAAGATTTGAAATTAAAATTTTTCAATTTTTATCACTTATTTTATATACAGGATCAGATAAAGTCATTTTTGGGTTAAGTTCTGCAAACATTGTTAAATACATTTTTCCAACATGCTCTAAGCTTCTTAAAGAAAGTTAAGATAAAAAATAAATAAGTTGAAAAAAATTGGATTAATTAAATCAGTATTTTTCTTATTCATCATATCTTTATTAAATTTAATTATTTTCTTGCATGAATATAATTTTTCCCTCTCATCGTAACCATGTTTTAAAAAGTCAGAAAAGAAGAAGAAAAATAGAGTTAGATCTAAATAAGAGGATTCTTAGAAAAACATGAAATTTTACGGAAACATGAGTGGATATAGGAGTTTTTCTGGGGGTAAGCGAACTCAGAATTTTCTCTCCATTTTCCAGCCAAGACTCAGTCCTGGTATCCGTCCTTGTACGGGAATTATAACGTGAACTTAAAATCCCAAATAGCAAATTAAATTACCTTTCACACTGGCGGAGTGTCCAGCTGGCAATGATCCAGAGTGTGACCATGAAGACGAGGAGAACTGTGCCCGGGCAAATGGTCATCAGAGTCTTCAGAACAAACCTTGTGTTGAAATTGATCCTGGAAAAAAACAAAATATTTCTCGTCTTAATTAATCTCGATTAATTGATGTGCATGTCAATGGAGTCAACTTGATTAATCGAAGTGGAGGGGGTGGTGGGGAGAAGGGTTTAAAAAAATGGATAATATTTTAGAAAGAAGTATTAAAAGGAATAGGGAAAGAAGTAGTGGGGTTCATATAAAATATTTATGCAGTTTATGTGACATAAAATGTCAACTTTAACCAGAGAATGGAAAAATGGCATCTTACATTCATGCTTGGAATACAAGGCTTCAATTAATAACCCCCTGCCATACACTACATCATTTAGATGGGGGGGGGGGGGGGAAATACGGAATCAATATATTTTTTTAATTATTCAAACCATTAAACTCCGATAAATAGTACATGTATTAAATTTTACAAAACATCAAGTAGTTCTTATGGAAAAGAATTTGTTCCAGAAATGTTGAATATCTTGGAATTCTGGTGAAAGTAATGTTAAATTCTTGATATTTAGATTTACACTAAAGAAGTACTAAGTAATACTTAGTACTTAAGATAGATAGATATACTAGCGAACTATTCTAATTTTTGCAAGGTTAGCTGGAGATTTAAAATTTTAACAAAATCTTAATGAAATATGGATATATATTTTCTAAATATTGAACATTTCCTCTGAAAAATAAAGCTTGAAAAAGAGTATTTTCGAGAGAAGTCCCGCGAGAAAGAGCAATATAAATCGATTCAGATTTATTTTCAGACTGAAAAATATTTTCCTGTTTAGGGCTCCGATACTTCTAGAACTAGCATCAGTGAACAGCTTACTGTGGAGCAACATCACCCTAGAAAATATATTTACAGTTAAACTAGAAAACTCTGGAATAGAAAGACGACTTTTAGACACAAGTTTTGATTTAAAATAGTTCGATGAATATGAGAAACAGCAACTTTACAGTACAATCAGACCCATTTCACTTAATAAATGACTTGTTCAACAATTTGGTCCATAAAAAACAAATACATTATTTTTCAACTTTTTTAACAATTTTTTTAAAATTTTTTTAAAAAGACGATTACAAAATTGTACAACATTATTTTAATATCATTACATCAGTCTAATTTTTCCCCCTTTGGGATACATTTAAATATTGCTTAAATGACGTATTTCTATTCCTGGACAGTTTTCTGGTTCTAACTGTATCCATATTGTAAGAAATCAAAGCTTGTGTTTTTTTATGTAATCAAATAGCTGAAAAAATAGATGGAAAACATTAAATGGCAAAGTTGTACACCGCCAACAAATATTCCACAACTGAAGAGGTTAAAAACTGCAGTCATGTCATCATCAAATAAAATAACTAACAGAGATTTTGCAACTGTTGACAATTTAAGCTCTATTAAAAAACAATTTTAAGATTACATTCAGGAAAAGTTTTTTTTAAATCTCCGCCAGTATTTTAATGACGAAAAATAAAGCAGACAATATTTTGACAATCCCAAGTTTTATTAAATACCAAGTTTTATAAAATCCCAAGTTTTATTAAATCCCAAGTTTTAGTAAATCCCAAGTTTTAGTAAAAAGAAACGTGATGATTGTCATCTTCCCTTTTACTTTTAGTTATAAATAGTTTCCCACTAACATTTTTCAGATATATAACTGTTACAAATTAGACCATTCATTTACCATTTTGTAGAAGCAGCAATAGGTAAGAATGACTGTACACTACATATCAAGTATTACTATTTTATAAAGAAATTAAAATCCAAGGAAAATATTTTACTAATTCTGATAATACATGGACATTGGACAGTACATTTTGAAGAACTCATATTATTAAAGAGGTAATTCACCTAGATATGAAAATACAATGTAACAGTAAGAACAAATTTTAAAGATTGGGAAACTGTAGACAAACGCAATTTGAAGGAATTTTATGCTACTCTTTATTTACAGAGTGGCATGTCCATTGTCCAACGGTACCCATACAACGGTACCCATACAAGCTTTGTCTTATCAATAATTAATTTGATATCTCCCACATTATTGATCAAAGGATCAAATGGTGTCGTTTTGAATCAGGCATGGACCTCTTTAAATATAGGGTCACTTTACATCACATTTACAGTCCTTGTTCAATATAGGTTTATTTATTGAATTATTTATCTACTGCCAACCGATAAATATAACTATTGTTATTCAATAGTCGATATTTTATACTTTTATTCAATGACGTTAGTGGAAGATAAATATTCTTTTCGGTTGTTTCCAGATTATTTTTTGGCTATAACAAATCGCTCTAATTCCAAGAAGACCTGACTAGCTGAATTCTAACAGACGACTTTACAGACTTCACTCAATGTTTTTTAAATAAAAGATATGTATTTCTGTATTTACAAGAGAAGCCTGTAAACTAAGTTTTTTAATCTATTTTTCACATCATTTAATGATTAGTGGGAAGTAGCTGAACTTAGTTAAACTAAGCTTAGGTAGTTCAACTACTTCTCGCCAAGGTAGGTCACGCCATAAGAAAATTTGTTTACCCAGAATACACCAAATTCCGTAATTTACAATGAATTCATTTTCGGTGGCTGTATATTGGTTGTCTGCAAATAAACGCAACCGAAACTGGACTTGAAACGAAACATAAAATTGAACCCAGTATTTTATGATAAGGAATAAACGGACAAACAAATAGACAATAAATGGAAATAAAGTTAATAGATCTTCTCTAAACAGAATAGAGCTCCACCACCCATTAACTGCTCTCTTTGCCCGGCCTGTTCCCCCAACCACCACTGCAGATTTTGTTTTGACAGTGGCCTAATTAGATTGTTTGTAAACAGACTGGCAAACCAGTTTTTAGCCACCGAAACCGAGTTCCAGAATAAATGTGTGTACAGTAAATAAATTCTCCTATGGCCTACCGTTGTGTCTCGCTATATATTCAATCTATTCCTTAGTCTCATCCTTTGTAAAGAACTCTTTTATAAGAAATATGTTTTTGGTAAAATATAACATTTTTTCTGTAATTAGTTGAATGAACTTATTATCAAATGTTTATACAGTTAGATAAGTACTTATTTTTGATGGAAAACTTTTAATAAAAGTTATTATTATCCTTCAACAGGAAAAAAGTTTTGTTATAAAAAGTGGGGGGGTCGGGAAACTTAGTAGAAGTGTAGACAATAAGATGGTTAGCGTGTCAGGCAATTAGAAGGAGCAATGGCATGAAAGCTACATAAATAAGGGGGAAATGGAAATATAGATATAAAATCAGGGGCGTAAGAGAGCATTTGTGTAAGGGGGGCAACAGTTAGCCCCTCCCCCCCTCTTAAAAACACCTTTTTTGAAAAAATATTGATAACTTTTTAACTATGTGCACTATTCGATCACATACACACTTCCATAGTCAAGTGTTAATAAATTATTTATTTAATTTTCTTAAATGGACTCATCAGACACTTCCTTTTATACTGTGGTGTAAGCTTCAATGGGTGAAAAATAGAGATGGAAACGTTTCTTTAAGAAAATCTATATTTTCATAGAAACGATTCATATTGTATGATTATAAATAATGATATCAAAGATATATATATTTACACTGAAAGCAGTATTGATTAAAGCTTTTTCAATGAAACTTTTTTAGTTAACGGCAAAAGTGAGATTTTAAAGGATAGTTATATGGGTGCCGCCCCCCTACCCCCCCTCAGGGGGGTGGGCACGCGTAGAGGGGGTCCGGCCTCGTACGCCCCTGTTTAAAATCATTATGGAAATACAAATTTGAAGAAAAAAAAGAAGGAGTAAAAGAAAAATAATACAGACATGTAACAACAGGAGAACATCGATAATTATCGATTGATTTTTGGTTGCCAAAATGTTGTTTTGTGTTCCTATAAATCATGATTTTAGCAACTATGTTTATAGCAATCAAGTTTCAAGANCTTGGCCTGAAACGTTGCTAGTTCGAAACCTGGAAACGACACGACTAAACCGATTTAAAGAAAAGTTCAAGTATCCTCTAAATCGAGTGTCTTGGAAAGTTTGAGAGAGAACATTTATTCAAAGAAA
The DNA here is from genome assembly GCF_000591075.1 of Eurytemora carolleeae. NCBI lineage: Eukaryota > Metazoa > Arthropoda > Copepoda > Calanoida > Temoridae > Eurytemora > Eurytemora carolleeae. The sequence continues at coordinate 115,167 of NW_019396582.1, read as the reverse complement.
AATTTTCACGGATTTTTTAAAACTCAAAAGAAAACCTTGTTTTCACATTAACTGAAAAATAAGCAAAAAAAATAGAATGCATTGTTTTATTTAAAACGCATGAAAAAAGATACTCTATGCGGTTTCAGGGGGGCACCCCCACCCCCGAGTGAATTTAGGGGGGGGTGTACCACCCCTGGATTTTTTCAAAGTCATTATTCCGAAGGCTTTTGACCTGGAACAGAACATCAATGACCACCGACAGGTTGGTCAAGCTGGAAAGAATGGCGATGCACCCAAAGTGACTTGCCTCAATTTCGGACAATAGTGTTTTAAATGCCTTTATTTCAAGCGGTCCAAGAAAATTAAATTATCGTAGATCGGAAGAAGGGAGGATATTTTTATTTTCAATTTTTTTTATTTTGAACAAAAATTCCTTTTTTATTTTTATGGTATACTTTTATTTTCAACTTTAAAGATAAACTTGCAGTCCTTGCAGTCTCCTGCACGATTTCAGAAGCATTATTTAGATACTAAAAGATCAATAAAAATAGCAGGAAATAAAAAATAATTCTCCCGTCATTAGAATAATATGATATGATATGTATAATGTTTATGTATAAGTTCAATCAATAATATTTTTTCATATCGTTATTCGAAAAATAAATGGATTTTTACAACATTTGCCTAACATATACTGTAACTGTAATTTTAGTGTTAGGTGGGTAAATAGAGGGGAATGGGGGGAATTTTTTTTATAAGATTACAGGGGGTAAAATATTTTTAACCCCCCCCCCCTCCTATCTTAAATCCTGACGCCGCCCTTGAAGATATTCATTATATATTGTTTATCATAACATTCTAAATATATTTATCTTTAATAATTATCTTATAGATATTAACCTGCAGATTAGGTAGAGACGCAAAAACATCGGCAGAGACAGAGTAACATCAACTGGAACCCACTGTAGTAAAAAAGGATTAATAAAATGAGTAATTATGTGCTCAATATGCAGGATAACCGGACACGTTTTTGTAATAATGATTAATAAAAAATGTATCTCCCAAGCCTATAAATTGGAATAGAATAGTATGTATACTGTGATCTTGCCAAGCTACATTTGTAGCATCAAACGTGCTGGGTCGATTCTTCACTTGGTATCTAGACTTAGCTGTTATACTGAATACATATATAGTACATTGCTGTACCATCTCGAATCATGCTATTCTGTTTGAGTAGGGGGATATGTACTGTGTATAGAAGTAGGTATGCAATACTTAACATGCATGGTACAGGGTGTCCCAATAAACATGGGAATTAAGAGACGAATGCGAAGTCGTCTTTGCAAAGAATTAGTGTTGTGTTACCTAATTTCAACGGTCAAAATAAAGTTACGTCTGCTAAAATATATTTTACTAGCCTTAGAGGGCGCTTCGCGCCCATCTTCTAAATTAATTGTGAACATGTTCTCTTTGTGTACATCGTAAAACAAAACAAAAATAATTCGCGGATTTTCACAAAAAATTTCGCGGATTTTCAAAATTTTTAAAAAATTAATGACGATTGAATTTTGATGGAGACAAATATTTGAAATTTTGATTTTTCTTAACCCTTCCCTGGGGTCCCTAGATGTCCCACAAAAAATTTGGGCCCGATCGGTTCAGCCGTTTTGACGTTTATTGGATACAAACAAACAAACAGACAAACAAACAAACAAACAGACAAGCCAAATTTATATATAGATGTAAACGGTAAAATGACTGTTTCATTATTCTTCAAAACGTTGTATGATGTTCTGTAACATTTCTGCAAGATAAACAGTGAAGAGAGACAACTTGTGCTGTGTTTGTATACACGATTTTCTTTTATTTTTAAGTACACCAGTATGCTATAAAAACATAAACAAACAATTTCTGAACTCTAGCAGAATTAATAGCTTTTATAGTAGGTATCACTATACTAAATCAAAAAATCATTTACAAAGACGATAAAATCATCGCTGAATTCCCATGTTTATTGGGACCTATAGCCATCTGAGGAATAAGCCACCTGTTATATGTTACTTACCATGGGGTGAAACAAAACATTTTAGATACAGCTCACAAAGTGTTAAGGTTTGGCGGCCAAAAGTTAAAGATTCTACGACCCTTTTCGCAAAAATTAAATGTTTGATATTTCATTATGCATGCAATAAAAGCTAGAGAACATTTTTCAGTAAATTGGAAAAAAACTTGTTGGACTACTTATGAATGTAAACGAAGAGAAAAAACTAGGAATCAAAATAATTTGAATGGGATACAAGTTTGTAAGATTTCTACTTACGAAGACAAACCAAACTCCCCAAACTCCTAAGTGCTTATGGATTATATTTATATAGAATAAAGACAAGCACTTTGGCAGATACGTTTAGTAGTCAATTTTTAAAATATATTTATTATTTTTTGATTTAGTTTCGTATTCAAATTTCATCAAATCATTACATTATTCTTAGAAATTTCTCTTAAATTTCGTAATGAATAGCTTCGACATGCTCAACATGAAAAAACCCGGATTTTTTATTCATTTTTTATTCTACATACCACTTTCATTTAGAATTGAATAGTTTGATTTAAAATTCAATTTTTAAACTTTTAACTCATGGAAGAGTTAACAAGTTTTACAAATAATAAGTTTTTCTTTAAAATTTTGTTTTTAGTTCAATTTTCTAAATCTTTAAAAAAAAGTTTTTGGATTATTATAAACTCTCTTTTTTCATTTTACAATCAGAAGTTAGGATTTAAAACAGACTTTGTTGGTCCAAGATTTAGTAAAGGTTCTTTAAAACATTTTACTACATGCATCATCTCTTAACGTTTAGATTATTACCACTTCTGAATGAACTTAAGGGAAATGTTTTTCTAAGATTTTAGGCATACTTAAAATAGTATACAGTTGAATATTCATAAAATAACTTTTCAAAAAACAAAGTTAGAAATATCAAAATTTGTATTTGATAATTCATACACTGAACTCTGACTTATTTACCTCGAATTGCTAACAGCAAAAATTAGCAATCAAAGAACCCAAATTAGTAGTACTTTTATAGAGAAAACATATTTGCTTCCCCATCATTTCCAAGTTTAAAGACATTTATGACATATATAATATATATATATATTACAGTATACACTATACACGTTTTAAATAAAGTACGGTGAGTATTTTAGGTTGGAAACTTTTAAATGGACAGAAGGAGTTAAGCTCAACCTCTACTCGTGAGAATTAACCGCTCATATCAGAAGTATAAATATCATTCTGTTAAGCTTTTTATATTGTGAAAAATACCTGAGACCCTATTTTCCCCCCATGATTAGATAGTTTGGTAGTCCAGAGAAAGAAGAATTTTCCAGGTATTGGATGTACTGCACATACTACCAGTTCCATTCCAACCTGAAGATTAATATAATTTCATTTCATATCATCTTAGAGTTTATTCTCAGAAACTTCTTATCACATCTGTCTTTAAAGTTTTAATTTAATTTCAAGCTTTATATTATTTTACTATATCAAAGGAAGCACCAAAGAAAAAGTGTTAAATTCTTCCTATTTTTTTTTTACTTCAGTGGCTTAAAATATTTTCATAAAATTTAAGAATACTTAAGCACTTAAATTTGAAGAGAAAATTTTCAAACATGGTTTAGGATACAATATCAAAAATACGGTCTTAAAAGGAATTGAGTCTTTGGAACAAAATCAAATATTTAAACCTCAATATCTTTAGAACTCAAAGTTGTAAACCTTTGATTTTTCAAACTCAGATTATTTGATCTAACAGGATTCATAGTTTGAAATATCTAAGGTCTGCAACATTTGGTTCCAAAGATATAGTGATTAGAAAATCAGAGTTTGTGGCAAAGACTCAATTCCTTTGATGCAAGTTTTTTGGATCTCTGTGAGATAATACTGTGACTTCGTAAATTAATTGTCGAAGAAAAATATCTAGTGAATCCAGCTTTGCCTGTAAATACATCTTTCTTTAAAAAAGTTAGCCCACTTTATTTCATATTTTAATTTAATCTAAGAATATTCCCGTGTTTCTACCGAGTTCCGCAACTAAAAGTTGAGGCAAATCAGTCTATGGGTTCATGAGTTATGATCGGACATACAATCAAACAAATATAAGAGAATACTTCTCTCTATAACTGCTAGGTTTAGAACCCAGCTTGGTCTGAAAACTAAACTTTCTCAATAAGTCACCCCACTCAAATTAAAACCAAGCCAAGGACATTCCAGTGGTTCTACCAAGTTTCCCAATCAAAATTTGAGGCAAATCGGTCCGTGCGCTCAAGACATGTGATCACCCATACAAACAAACAAACAGACAAACAGAGAATACTACTTTATATTTATACTAGCTTAGGCACCTAGTGCTTCCCAGGTTACTAAAAGTTACTCCCGCCGTTTACCCGCACTTTCAAGATTTTACTGGGAAACTAAACTTTCGCTATTAAAGTCGACCCACTCAACTTAAAATCTCAAAACCGAGCTACATTCCCGTGGGTGTCCTGAGTTCCCCAATCCAAAATTGAGGCAAGTCGGTCCAGGGGTTGCTTAGTTATGATTGGAAAAACAAACAGATAGAAGGACAGACAACTTTTAAATTAATTTTCTTGTAAAATTCCATAAAGCCGCCTTTTTCTTATATACTTTAATAGGGATTATAGAAAACCCTATATATTTTTACTTTTCTACCTCCACTCACTTAATAATTAGAAAATTAATAAACACTCAACAAGTCTTTTATCCTAAATATTGTTAATGTTTAAGTTAATGGTGATAAAAAGGTAATATTAAAAAGTCGTCTATGTTTATGTCATATTGATTGCGTGTAATTAAAAATTACAGGTTATCTGAAATGATGTATAGTCGTCTACACTAGGACTTTACATTAAAACATTCGATAGGCATGCGTAGACATCTTTTGTGTTATGTCTTTAAAATGTCGCGTTTTCCATGTCAAACTAAAGTTAATTACACTTAAGATTAAACTATTATATGGTTTTGTATCATAAAAATGTAAATATGTAATCTGATAAATTTGCTCATACTTGGGCTGTAAATCAAAGCTAGAGGAGCAACGAAGTCACAAAATCGTACCAATAATGTCGCATAAATATGACCTTCTTCCTTGCCTGATTCAGCGTGTTTCACTAAGGCCTTGCAATGTTTACTTGACAAATCCCGTTTTCTTTTGTGTATGTAAAATTCGAGCTTAAGTAAACAAGCTCCTTTTTAAACTGTACATTTGATTGTGATTCTTTGTACATGAAAGTAAAATGGGATTGGATTACATATATGCTTTTCTGACACTATAATTGAGGGAACTCAGTACACAGAGCTGAAAACTTTAGAATGGTGGATATCAGGATAATTGCTTAATCCAAACTTTTTCTTAATCTCCGGATTAAATATGACTTGTTCTCCACATGAATTTAATCTCCAGAAAAGTCAACAGATCGGGATTAAGGATATCACATTCTAAAGTTTTCAGCTCAGAGCTGGGAACTTTAGAATGGTGGATATCGGGATTAATGCTTGATCCACTCTTTTTCTTAATCTCCAGATTAAATATTGCTTGTTTTCCTCATGAATTTAATCTCCAGAGCTGAAAACTTTAGAATGGATAAACTTTAATCCTGACTTCTTGATCTGAATATCGACTGTGGAAACTTTTCATTTTATTCCTTAATCCACTCTTTTTCTCTCCGTATAATATCCGTAAATTGTTTTCCCCAATGAGAGGGCAGGAATAGTTCGTTAACTATAAAGACCAATGACAGCCATGAAAATAAATTCTATCCAATGAGAGAACTCCGGAATTTCTTAAAAATAAATAATTTTTTTCGGCCATTGTGCAAACTTTTCAGACTTTCAGTGAAGAAAAATATGTAATAATACGTTTTTGATTCTTTTTTAACTAATTTTAATCAATGTTAATAAATAAATGGGTGAGAAAACTTTAATTAAAATTATGCAAGCGTCTTTTCAAGAATATTTCTTTTCTCTCATTGGTTGCCCACTTTTCTCTGATTGGTTGTTACAGTTTCTCAAATGATTAAATATTAATTTGAATTTTATCGTTTTTCATACAATTTTAAGATAATCTTGCAAGATTATGTTAATCTTGAGATTATCAAAAAGAGAGGATCAACATTAATCCAGATATCCACCATTCTAAAGTTCCCAGCTCAGAGCTGACAACTTTAGAATGGGATATCCTTAATCCTGATCGGATAATTAATCTGGAGATTAAAAATGAGAGGAGAACAAGCAATATTTAATCTCGAGATTAAGAAAAAGAGTGGATTAAGCCTTAATCCCGATATCCACTATTCTAAAGTTTTCAGCTCTGTTCATACTAAAAATACAATATTCTGACAGCGCAATTAATAGTGCATACATTACATTATATAACGACACGCTGGTTCAGCAAATAATTCAATTTTTATTTGAACATTTTACAACACACTTTCCCACAAAGGAGTTGAGTCTTTGCCACAAACTTATATTTTCTTCTCCCTATAACTTTGAAACCTGATGGCGTAAACCTTAGAAATTTCAAAGTTTGATTATTTGATCTACCAGAATTCATAGTTTGAAATGTCTAAGGTCTATAACGACTTAATGTTGAAAATAAAAAAGGAATTAGAAAATCAGAGATTGCGGCAAAGACTCATCTCCTTTCACTAAAGAATGAATGAGGAACTGGAACAAGGTTCATACGCAGTTTACTGTGACGTATTAAAACATCTCTTAGATTAACAATAACACGTTAGTTAAAAACAAAAACATAACTAATGTTGAGTACGCACTAAGAAAAAAAACATTTAAATCTTTTTTACATTTTCTTATTTCCCGAAACTTTTTTTTTACTTGGAAAATCTGAAAAATATCTTCACCTGCATTAGTCGTTGCCATGTCATAGCTATTCTCCAGTCATCAGCACAGTTGTCGATCATAAATAACTAAATCAAAAATATAAAATCATAAATATCTAGATATTAATGTTTAAAATAATTTTTCTCTTTGCGATCCTTTTATTAAGCTCAAGAACTGAAAATTAATTAAAGAACCAAAACCAATAAGGTTCCTAATTTTAAAAGAAATATTTTGAACATCATTGGAATTAGGTTCCTAATTTTAAAAGAAATATTTTGAACATCATTGGAATTCTGTTTATATGAAAATGTTAGCTCAGCATGAAACCATCTCTGATTATGTAGGGGGTGATTTATAATAATACACCTAATAGGAAAAAATCGCATCGACCTAAAATGACGTTTCTACCTTTCCTTTCGTGTCTATAGTTATGAATAGTTTAAAACTTTTAGAGTCATGATATCCTGAATTTTAAATGTCAGCCTAATAGTTTAGGATTTAAACAACTCAAGCTCTGAGAATTTTATTTCCTCTAAATTTTTACTTAAATTTTTCCATCAATAAAAATTAAATATTTATAAATTAACCTTTCATATTTCCTGGAAGATAAAAATAGGGAAGAGGAGAATGAAAGAGTACATAAATTAATGATGAAAAGACCCCCAACCCCCCACGCAACACAATCTTATATCTAAGTAATTATCCATCAGGATAGTACCGCATGTATACAAAAAATTTAAATATTGTCTTTTTGTCTATGTTTACTTTTTAGTTTCTTCTTCATTTGGCATATTAACAATAATCCTTTTAAACCTGTATCACAAAAGAAAACAGATATTTTTGTTTAATCAATTTCTCTTAAAAAAAAAAATTGTTTCTCTCAAATTCTGTGATACTATACTAAAGGGTTGTGGTTGTAATATGATCAGAATTAACCAAAACCAATTTTGGATTTTTTTTAACACCGACATCGCATAAATTGATAATTTTACTTATTAAAGATGAAGAAATAAAGTGAACTGCCCATCTTTCTCAAATAATTGTTTACAGATTAGCGCTACTTGTAAAGAGGGTTTCAAGGATCAATTTCACGAATCATTAATACCTGTATTTCCAAAGAATGATAAGCTAGGATAAGTCCAAGAAGGACAGCTGTGGACGCAGATATTAGAACTTTTAAGGCAGTTGAGTAGAAGTCCTCCTAATAAATAATGATATATGTATAAGCAAGCATGATAACTTGGTATGGTTTGTAACAGTACTGACCAAGCTTTAGATTTATAAAATTTTAATAGCATTTTGTATTTTTTAAATTTTACACAACAATTTCCATCCATTCACAACATTTCCCATCCATTCACAACAATTCCCATCATTTCAAACCAATTCCCAGACATTCACAACAATTTCCATTATTTCAAACCAATTCCCAGACATTCACAACAATTCCCATCCTTTCAAACCAATTCCCAGACATTCACAACAATTCGCATCCCTTTAAACCAATTCCCAGACATTCACAACAATTCCCATCATTTCAAACCAATTGCCAGACATTCACAACAATTCCCATCCTTTTTAACCAATACCCATTCATTCATAACAATTCCCATTATTTCAAACCAATTACCAGACAATCACAACAATTCCCATGCTTTTTAACCAATACCTAGCCATTCACAACGATTCCCAGCCTTTAAAAACAATTCCCAGCTATTCAAAACAATGCACATCATTTCTTACCAATTCCCAGCCATTCAAAACAATGCACATCATTTCTAACCAATTCCCAGCTATTAACAGCAAATCCAATCCATTCAAACAATTTCCAGACATTAACAACAATTTCCAGCCATTCACAAAAATGTCCATCCTTTCACAACAATTCCCAGCCATTCACAACAATTTCCAGCCATTAAGAACGATTCTCAGTCCTTCACAACAATTCATAGCTGTTTCCTTCACAGCAATTCCCAGCTGTTCACATGTATTCCAAACCTTGCTCAACAATTATCAGCCATTTAAAACAATCCCCTGTCATCTACAACAATTTTAAGCCAGTTACAACATTTCCCAGTCATAAACAAAACTTCCCAGCCATTTACTTTACAGTAATTCCCAGCTTTTCAAAACAATTCCCTCGCTATTTCATTTTATTCTAATGTTTAAAATCAGTCAGTTCTGTCAAAATGAAGATTAGATTTCTCTTTGAATAGAATTCTAGAAGCTGGAAGCTAGATTATTTGAATAGTCTCTAAAATAAGTGTGTGCTTTTTCATACAAAAACATCATTATTGCATGGTACACACTGTAAATTTTGTTCATTATTGCACGGTGCACATGTAAATTTTGTTCATTATTGCACGGTGCACACTGTAAATTTTGTTCATTATTAATTGAATATCTGTTACAATCAAATGTCTAAAAGTTAGATAGTGCCATCAAGAATGTTTATATATATATGGCTTTCTAGTCGACCTTCAAGAAATAAATTTCTTCAGCTTTGGTCTGATGATGGGAAACATGGCTGGATGGAAGCATTCCATTTATTTACTCTGGGGAATTGGCGAAAATAGCAGGAAATGAAAGCTATACAGTTTTCTTCATTGCTTCGTCAATACAGTTCTATTGCAGAAACCCACATTATATACTTGAAACCTTTCACAGAACAATCAAAAATCTATAAGTACAATAGAGACAAGAACAGTGAACTATAGTACAATTCAGAGCCCAGAATAGTCAACTATAGTACAACATAGCCCAGAATAGTGAACTTTAGTACAGCAGAGTTCAGACTAGTGAACTATAGTACAACAGAGCCCAGAACAGTGAACTATAGTACAACAGAGCCCAGAACAGTAAACTATAGTAAAACAGAGCTCAAAACGGTAAACTATAGTACAACAGAGCCCAGAACAGTACACTATAGTAAAACAGAGCTCAAAACAGTGAACTATAGTACAACAGAGCCCAGAACAGTAAACTATAGTAAAACAGAGCTCAAAACAGTGAACTATAGTACAACAGAGCCCAGAACAGTAAACTATAGTAAAACAGAGCTCAAAACGGTGAACTATAGTACAACAGAGATCAGAAAAGTGAACTATAGTACAACAGAGTTCAGAACAAAAATAGCACGAGAAACTTTTTACTGTAAAGTGAAAATCTATGCTATATTTTCGTGATGCAAATAATGGCTATGATTCATTTAATTTGATATTTGACATGCAATTTGACATTTGACTTGCAATTTGTGCCCGGAATTTTAGTACTCTGCTTGTCTATCTGGGTTTTTGTTTTTTTGTATGTCTGTTTGTATGCAATAAACGTCAAAATGAAATGGCCAAGCCGATCCGGGCCTAATTTTTGTGGGACCTCACATAAACCCAAGGAAGGTTTATGGACCCTTAGAAGTGAAAAAATTTTAGATTTTCGTAGAATTTTAAAAATCCACGAAAAATATTGTAAATCAGCAAAAATATTTATCGATGAGAAAATGCTACAAGATTGAACAATAATCAAAAGATGAAGAAAAAGATGGGCGCGAAGTGCCCTGGTAGCCTTGTATAAAACATCATAGTCTAGAACAAGGAACGTTAGTACAAAAGAGCTCTTACTAATGAATTACAGTGCAACAGAGTTCAAAACAGGGAACTAAAGTATAAAAGAGCTCATAACAGTGATCTTAAGCACAACAAAGCTAAGAATAGTGTACAAAAGTACAACAGGTTTCAAAACTACTGTACAGTATTGTATAGTACAAAAGAGCTATAGCACAGTAATCAATTGTACAACAGAGCCCAGCACAGTAAATTAAAGTACAACAGAGTTTAGAGCATTGAACTATAGTACAACAGAGCCCAGAACAGTGAACTTTAGTACAACAGAGCCCAGAACAGTGAACTATAGTACAACAGAGTTCAGAGCAGCCAACCAAAGTACAACAGAGTTCAGAGCAGCCAACCAAAGTACAACAGAGTTCAAAGCAGCCAACCAAAGTAGAACAGAGCACAAAGCAGCCAACCAAAGTATAACAAAGCACAGAACAGTGACTATAGAACAACAGAGTTCAGAGCGGTAAACCAATGTACGGCAGAGCTCATAACTGTGAACTAAAGTATAACAATTTACCTTCCCATAAACACCGGCTGAGGATAATTCGTTTTCTATCACCATAGTTACAATTCCAAACATTCCCATCACTAGAGCATAGTCGCTGATTCGCTTACGTTTCTCAAATAACGTTTTCCGTCTTCCAAGGCGATGTGACAATCTAAAAATAAAAATTATAAAAAATACGGATACAAATGATAAACAAAAAAAATGAATAAACAGTATTAAAATGAGTGCAAGGAACAAGCTTGTATTTTCTGACTCAGGAGGAAATATAGAATATTAATCTCTTATTTTCAGTATAGCTACTCTGCCTTAGGAGATATTTTTCATGATAATTTACATTTTCTCCGGCGATTTTTTTTGTCAAATCTTGTGCCATGCTATTTTGTTAATTTCATGCATTTTTTCTCTAAAACAAGAAAATAGGAATTCATATTTTACTATAATTGAAATAAAGGCCAAGGAAACCATACAAAACTGATTCTATGGAAAATTTCAAGATTTTAATTGCAAGCAGTTTCTATCTTTGCTTGATAATCTCAGTTCCTTTTATTTCTCACGATCAGAAAATCGTCTTAAACCATCGTAGATCATTTTCGATATTCTAAGTCGTCTGGATCAATTTGATAATCTTATTTCGTTAGAATAATAAGAAACGTTTCCTTAGAGCAGTTGTTTCCCATAATGGATCAATTCTTCAAGATAAATATACCATTACCAAGGAAATGGTTTAGGATAAAATGAGGAATTGAGGGGGTTATATCCGGCGTAGACGACACTCAACCATCTTTATTCTGTATTGATTTCCGTGTATGGTAAAGGAGGAGAAGAACGTGCTCGGAGGGAAGAGGGAAGGGAAGATGAGGAAAAGAAATAATGGAGGGAGAAGAAGACGAATAAGTAGAAGACACTTTAGGCATGAAATGGGAAAATGTGGGTATCCAGAGAAGAAGGGGGAGGATATCAAGAAGAGAAGGATAAGGTTTCCTAAAGGAGAAGGATAATTGTATCTAGAGGAGAAGAATGAGGATATTTAGAGGAGAAGGGTGAGGATACCTAGAGGAGAAGGATAAGGGTATCTGGAGGAGAAGAATGAGGATATCTAGAGAAGAAGGATGAGGGTATCTAGAGGAGAAGGATGAGGATATCTAGAGGAGAATGGTAAGGATATCTAGGAAAGAAGAGTGAGGATATCTAGAGGAGAAAGGTGAGGATATCTAGAGGAGAAGGGTGAGGTTATCTAGTGGAGAATGATGAGGAGAAGGTGAGGATATTTGGAGGAGAATGATAAGGGTATCTAGAGGAGAAGAATGATGATATCTAGAAGAGAAGGGTGAAGGCATCTAGGGGAGAAGTGTGAGGATATCCAGTAGGAAGGGTGAGGATATCTAGAGGAGAAGGGTGAGGGCATCTAGAGGAGAAGGGTGATATGTATCTAGAGGAGTAGGGGGAGAGTATTTAGAGGAGAAGGGTGAGAGTATCTAGAGGAGAAGGGTGATATGTATCTAGAGGCGAAGGGTGAGGGTATCTAAAGGAGTAGGGGGAGAGTATTTAGAGGAGAAGGGTGATATGTATCTAGAGGAGAAGGGTGAGGGTATTTAGAGGAGAAGGGGGAGAGTATTTAGAGGAGTAGGGGGAGAGTATCTAGAGGAGAAGGGGATAGTATCTAGAGGAGAAGGGTAATATGCATCTAGAGGAGTAGGGGAGAGTATTTAAAGGAGAAGGGGGAGAGTATTTAGAGGAGAAGGATGAGAGAACCTATAAAGGAGAAGGGTGAAGGAAGCTAGAGGAGGAGTTTAAGGGTATATTATCATAGAAAAAGAGGAGGTAGTGTCTAACGAATTGGAGGGGGAAAAGGTTTGCTAAATGCGTTTATGGGTAAAGCTTGGAGAGGAACTAAATATATTTTTAATAAATGTTAGGAAGAACGATTTTTAAGAAGAGGAATTGGAAGAAATGGAAAAGACTGTGCAGGAATTGTAAGAAGTAGACTTTCTTATTTCTTCCTGAAATAATGTGCGAACAACGCTTCCTTTCAAGTTTTGAGTCACACAACTTCTGAATTCTAAAAGTGTTATGCATTACTTGAGAACCTTCTATTTTTAGAAGGAAACTGTAAAATGGCATCCTTATAGATGTTTGTTTGTGATTTTACATCGGTCATTGCTGCTTTAATTAACTGATGTTTAGGATTGTAATCATCGGAGAAGTTTACTTATTTCAAAGTTGTAAGCCACGAAATATTTACTCCAACAGAAGATCCATATGCCTGAACGAATCAATTATTGTTCGTTCAAAAATAGTCTTTTAGTTCTTTTATCAGAGTAAACATTTTTTATTGTGATAAGCTCATATTTTTGGGACATAAATTTTTTACACAGGTAAAATCTTCAGATTTTTTTTTAAATGGAGAGGAAAATTTTTTTTTTCTCTGACGCTTATATTGTAATTTATTTTGAAACAATTCTTCGCTGTAAACCATTATTTAAATTAAATGATTTCCTATCTTTTTTCTGATATCTGATAACTCAGTTAAAGTTTTAAATGATAAACAGAAATAGTGAAGTTGGATTTTAATCAAATAAGTTGTGAGGATCAGAGGATAATGAAATCTATATCTTTGCGCTGTACCATAACCTAGTATTTTATTATTCATAGTGTATAATGGGAATACGGGTTGCTCTTTATTTAGCTAAATTGGCCTGTTTTGATTAACTCTAATCATGAAATATGAGACTCAGTTTAAACATTTTTTGGTCAAATACACGAGTTTAAATTGTATGTCATAAAAACATAACTATAAGCATGAAAATCTGGTCATACGAGAAATATACTCAAGACAAGGCACTTTATTCCCCTAATTTTGTGATTTCTTTAATATGGCCTGTACCTTAAAAGCTGAGAGAAATATAAAGACTTTTGCTCCAATTTTATTTGATTAAATATCCCCAAAATTAACTATAAGACGCCAAAATTGTAGAACCTATTTTGGAAGTAAATATTCCAATTTCATGTTTATTGAGACACCTGTACATACTGTAGGTAGACTAGGTAAAAAAAATAATCATAAACATATCCGACCCTAACTTGTAGGTCAGTTCTGGTAATTACTCTTACTTATACGATTATAATAAAATCCTGAAATGTTTATTTGAATTTGTTTTGATTAAAAAGGGAAAGACTTGCCCGCTATTTTCTCCTGCTTTTTCATCTTTGTTCATTTCGTCGTTGAATTTAGGGTACTCTGAGTGTACACCTACAAGTGCTATACCAGCCTCCCCATCATCCTAAATAGTGAATACATATTTGTTATTCAAACATTACCGACCCATCATTTTGAAAAGTTACTAAGAACTTGTCATGAATCCCATGGTAAATCTAATCGTTGCAAATAATAAAGAAGCATTTTTTTCTAAATGGGAGTTATAATCATTTTAAATAGTTCAAAATAATGTAGCAGTGATAACCTGAAAACTCTGGAATAGGAAGTCGACTTGAAACTCCAGTTCTTACTTTTAATAGAAAATTAGCATGATTCACAGCAATTGTAAAGTGTAAATAGACACATTTTGCTAAATTAGTAATTTAATACGTGTCTAGTAAAACTATTTGCTTTGTAACAACATCAAATGCACTTCAGTAGTGCTTAAATTTCGTCTTACTATTCTACAGTTTTCTGGATATCACTGTAAAAAAAATTATTTTGCGAGTATAGAGTAATAGTAAAAAAGATCAATATATTTGTCAAAATAATGAATAAACTACAATTTCAAATCATAAAAATGCACTTACAGAGAATTGAATTTTGATAAACCTTTTCTAACTGTAGTCAACAAGTTTTGTCAGATTTAAGACTCAAACACGTGTACATATTCTTTATCAAACTTTCGCGAAAGAGAAAAATATTCAAAGATTTTAAAGTTAAAATTAGGATTTTAAAAATCTATCGAAAAAATATCCCAATGTATGGCGTGGCCAGTGCAGTGTTAACAGGCAGTATCTTTGATATTACAGTCTACAGTCAAACCAAGAAAGTTTTTGGTTCTAGATAACTTTTACAAATTCATATCTAATTTATTCTTATTCAGACAAAGCTTTTAAGTGTAACTTACAGTTGTGAATCTTTACATGCAGGGTCACTTGAAATTACGCTTAGAGTCTCATTAAAATACGATACTACAGTTTTAGCAATGTTGCCAAATCTGATACGATACAGTTTTAGCAATGTTGCCAAATCTGATACAATACAGTTTTAGCAATGTTGTCAAATCTGATACGATACAGTTTTAGCAATGTTGCCAAATCTGATACGATACAGTTTTAGCAATGTTGTCAAGTCTGATACGATACAGTTTTAGCAATGTTGCCAAATCCGATACGATACAGTTTTAGCAATGTTGTCAAATCTGATACGATACAGTTTTAGCAACGTTGTCAAATCTGATACGATACAGTTTTAGCAACGTTGCCAAATCTGATACGATACAGTTTTAGCAATGTTGTCAAATCTGATACGATACAGTTTTAGTAACGTTGTCAAATCTGATACGATACAGTTTTAGCAACGTTGTCAAATCTGATACGATACAGTTTTAGCAATGTTGTCAAATCTGATACGATACAGTTTTAGCAATGTTGCCAAATCTGATACGATACAGTTTTAGTAACGTTGTCAAATCTGATACGATACAGTTCAAATCTGATACGATACAGTTTTAGCAATGTTGTCAAATCTGATACGATACAGTTTTAGCAATGTTGCCAAATGTGAAATCACAGTTCATTAACCATGGCCTTTTTAGATACTTTTTTCAGATGGGGGAGGTCGGTCATTGGAACCCCCAATCTCTAGTCCTTTTAGTTATCTTAGTTATTTTTTTTATTTTAGTTATTTTAGTTATTTTAGTTATTTTAATTATTTTAGTTATTTTAGTGCACAGCTATGAATAAGTTACAAAAATGTAGAAAGGACGCCAACAGTCTTAACACTTAAGCTATACGAGCCTAAAATATTAAAAAAGCCCTTGAAAAATGAAGATATAAATATATTTCAAAAAATATTTGAAAAAAGGCAAAATTTTAATTTAGTTTCTACATTCCCCAGGTCGTTAACCATTCTAACCATTCAGCATATCTGAATATTTTGACTTTCAGCCCAATTTCTAGATTGGGCGAGGAGGATGGCCCACCTGGCTATGAGGGGTGGGTGCATTTCGCGGGTTTGTTTATTCGGGAAACTTTTCAATATAATTTTTGATGCCAAACATAAACATTTTACATCGATAAAGAGTTTTCCTGAATTATGTTTTAAAATATTTATAATTATGGAGGGTGCCGGAGTAGAACTGTTCAATAAGTACAGAATTCATATTGTTGTATGGGGAATTTGCTCATTTTTATCTTCTTTCAGAAAAAAATGCAATTTTCTGATTTCCTCCACTCCTCTGTATTTAATGTTTAAGTTTATTGTAAAAGCATTGATAAATCTGAAGTAAATACTTCACATCTTTTCAGCCAATGATGAATGATGAAATATTTTATAGATGTTATCGTCATTTAGTCACTCAATGCACTCTAGGTATATAAGCAATATACATAAACACTGCGACAATTGTGACAAGCTGGGCTAAGTGATGATAAGGATGGTTACCGGAAGTAAAAAATGGGAGAATAGGAGGGCCGGGGGGGGGGAGATCTTGATGATAATACCTACAACTATAAAAATAAGTATTGTATCATTTTGGACTCACAAATGAAAATGTTGTACCGTACCAAATTTTACTTTACTGTTATGTGGATCTTAAAGGGACTGTAAAGGAAAAATTAAAGGGGGTATAGACTAAAACCTCAGGATCTCAGGAGTTGAACGATCCCTATAAGACATCTATCTGATGTTCCTGTCTCAAGAAATTGATATACAACTGTGTCAAATTTATACAAAAATCTATATATACGAAGTTTTGTATAAAAGTAGAAGGTTTAAACAGATCATATTCAGCAAATGCGCAAACAATCTGAAAACGATTATATCCCACAGAAACTTGAGAATCTCAGGTTTGCTCCCAATTGAGAGTGCAGTATATAGACGGAAATCACGTGACCAGTATACTGCACTGCCATTGGCTGAAGTTCTGGTGACGATATACGGACTATACGGACTATGTAATAATATTATTAATTAAATCTATTAAAAATGCAAAATAAAAAAAAAGATTGTAACAGGAGCAAACCTGAGTTTCTCAGGTTTCTGTGGGATATCGTCGTTTTAAGGTAGGTTTCGTATTTGTGGAATATGATCTACAACTTTTATACAAAATTGCATAAATATGAATTTTCGTATAAAGGAATTGAGTCTTTGACACAAACTCTGATTTTCTAATCCCAATATCTTTGGAACCCAATGTCGTAAACCTTTGATATTTCAAACTTATATTATTTTATCTAAAAAAAGTCATAGTTTGAAATGTCAAAGGTTTACGACGTTGGAATCCAAAGATATAGGGATTAGAAAATCAGAGTTTGTGGCAAAGACTCAATTCCTATGACACAGTTTTATATCAATTTCTCGAGACAAAAACAGATCGATAGGAATTTATTGACTTCAATGGATTTGCTCAAAAACTGTCTATTTATTCATCTCTTGATCGCTCGTTATTGTAATACTTAAGTCAGTAGAAACAGTTTTTTTTGTAAGAAAATATCTTTCCGACAAGCTAATCAGCCCATTAGTGTTAAAAAGACACCGTATTACATCTGTATGCCGATTCCACTAGCGCCTGATCCAATCAGGGTTCAGTCATGTGTTTTTGGTGTCTATTCTGAACCAATAGAAATAGTATAGCGGTAACATATATCTTTCTATCTATCTCATCATCCAATTAGAGATGAATCCATAAATCGGCGCTAAACAGTAAATGGAAATATTTACTTCTACTGAAACTGAAGTGGTATGTTTATAAATATATTTAGATATAGTCTAATTGGACAACTTTATTATTGGAAAAAACCTGAGAGAAATCTTAAACTGAACCGTTTAACGAAACCTACTACGTTTTTCTTATCAATAATTAATGTTACCCTTTTCTTTCTTCTAAAAGCAATTATTTTTTTTGGCAGAATCATGATTTTTTAAATCCTTGAGTATCTGGATAGAAGAATAGAAAATGTTTGCTTTTTTTGGACGTTTCGAAGTTTGATAATTTGATTTAGAACTCTTACAAAACTAGGAAGAGATTCCAATACAACAGATTGGGAAGGAATCCAATCTTCAATCCTTGTGAATTATGCAGGGGTGTCTCATTATAGTTATTGACCCTTTTCACTGTGCAAAACAAATTAAATATTTACTGGGTGTCATCTATAAATATTTAATTTGGGTTGCAGGATTGTAACAACTGATGAGATAACCTGGCTTGAATTTTACAATTCTTAAATATCATTTTTTTCAGTAGAACCCCCCTTGCTTTTTTTAACAATGTATCAAATCAAAAGTTTTTTTTTTAAAATTCAGAATTATAATTCTCCATTGTGGAATGGATAGGGTCTAAATAAGAATTATATAACTGTGAAGCAAACCTTGAATTGTCAATGTGAAAATTTACCTTTTTTGGCATACTTGATTTCAGGTCTGTAAAAGCTGCAGCAGTAATTGGTTTTTTCACCTGAACATTAAACATAATCATGAGTTATATTGAACATATTACTAATAGTTTCCCCACCCATATTTACAAGGAAGATACACCATGATAAACTCATAATATCTTGGTTTACTAAACATGTACTGCACACTTGTTTCTGGAATGAATATAACAAACCCCAACCTGAGCTCCTCTCAGTTTATTGCTGTTCCTTCCAGAACGGGCAGTGCCTTTTTCGTAAACATTAATATGGGCCTGTAATGTTTCTACTATAAACACCATGTTGTCAGTCTGTATTTTTCAGTATTCTGGCAAAACCATTTTAAAATTATAAATAGCTGGATAAACGGCTTATAAGTATTATGTGTTAACAAAGAGAATTAAAGGGTGCACTATCTGCCTCAGGGTTATTGTAAACGAGTTTCATACAAATCTTGAAAAGACGACATTGCTAGTTCCCTATCTGTTAGTTTAATTAATCTATGGGCCGGTCGGTCAAAATAAAAAAGTCTAAAAATCAATTAGAATCCAGCATTTGTTTTCTCTTATTATACTATTTTATTTTGGTATCCCTTAACATGAACAGTTTAGATCTATAAAGTGCTGTTTATAGGTTTAGTTTTTAAGAAATAATTGGTAACATTCTCATTAATACGTGAGAGCTTGAAACCGTTAGTTCAATTATCCTCCTCTTCTTTATTCTGAAGTTTTAGTATTAAAATCAGAGACGACATTCGTTCTTATCTGTTACCAGACAAGCAGTGAGCTTAAACTGCAATGTGGTTCCAATGTGGACCATTAAATATGATAATCTTATATTTAACCAAGACGACAATTGAAGCAACATGAAACTGGCATATACATTTCTGTGTAGTTTGTAAGATGATTCAACATGCACTTCTCATCAATTTTACAAATACGAAAACATTTTGAGAGTTTCAAAAGTATGAAAATATATAAATTTCTTTTTATTATATAATTAGTTTTAGTGCTTTTACGCAGTATTTTTACAGAAAAATACGGCTGCGACGACTTAAAAAACTTGACACATTTCTAGTTTTAAGCTTTTAGAATTGTGGAACAAACAAATCAAATTAAAATTTTTTAAAACGCTTCTATATAGATAGATAGATACAGGGTGTCCCAATAAACATGGGAACTCAGTGACGAATTCGATATCGTCTTTGTTATGAATTGGCATTGTAATACCTGATTTCAAAAGCCATAATAATATTATGTCTTCTAGAGTTTATTTATGAAAATGGTAAATGCCTGTAAAGATGTGTCTATTATGTCTCCGCAAGATGAACAGTGAATATACGGACAAGCTTTTATACTGTAATTTTCTTGTTTTACTAAGTACAACCGTATGCAGTCAAAACATAAACAAACAAATTTTAAACATAGCAGACGAAAATCTTACGGATCACAGCTTTCTCAGTAGGTATCACTATACTAAATCTAAGAATTATTTAAAAAGACGATATCGACTTCGTCACTGAATTCCCATGTTTATTGGGACACCCTGTAGATAAAGTATTTGACTTGATGTACACATTTTACAGACAGACTTATAATATACTGCAATCCTGCCCATTTTTGAAACGTGTTTTTTTGTTTACATTAAAAAACAAAAATTTTCAAATTGGCACATTTTTTGGAATCTTAACTCTTTTGGATATCGGTGATTGGAAATCTGATCTTAAGATGACTTATGCAATTCTGAAGGGTTTCCACAGCTTGTATATTATACTCTGAATTTTTAAATTTAATGTGTTCGAAAAAGCTGTGAAAACTTTAAAATATAATCTCGCGCTTTTTTAATACATAATTTCAATGTTTAATAATCAGTTAATTTTTTACTATACATTAAAATCATTAAAATGTAATAAAAAACTTACTTTTCACATATCTTAAATTTACTCACGAGTTCCACGAAAGAAATGTAAAACATAAAAAATACTTTAAAACAGACACTAGATGAAAGACATAAAAAAATATAGAAATATCGACAGAGATATAGACGTCACAACCTGTATTAGATCGATAGATACATATATTAAAGAGAGAGTGGGGGAAGGAATAAACCAAACTTTCTCATCGCTCTGAATTCTCTTAAACACTCTTGTATGTTCCAGCCCTTCTGCTTGAATTAACATTAGTTTAATAAATAATAATACAAAATGTCACTGAATTTGTTCCAAAAGGTTAAAAGAAATTATAAGTAGTATATGTGTGTACAGTGTACGTACACTATCATAATAGAGGATAAACAAATTCGAGTTATTGAGGCACATACAACATTTATTTGGATTACGGAAAACAACAAAATAAATTAATTTCTTTCTGAAGATGTGTCACAGTAAAACTTTAAATAAATGAATATATTAAGATAATAATTTAAATAATGATTTATTTCATATCACATTGTCCGGTTCCTTAAACCATAGTAAATTGTATTACCTGAGTTTTAAACCAATACATGAAACGGCAGGAAACCATGCAGGCTCCGCAAGCCCATCAAGCATTAAAAGAGCGCCCGCTCTTCCCACCCTGCCTGAAAAGCCCATAATATTAAAGTTATTCAATTTTGGTTTTTGATCTTGCATGTTATAGAAAATAACTCATTTTTTTATTTCTTCCTTTTGGTTAAAGAGTGAAAACTGGGAAGAGTAACAAGGCTGCAAAGGTGTACAAGCAATTTATATGATTTTACCATTTGTACATTAATTATGTTTTATTAAAACAGAATGTGTATGTAAAATGTAAGTTTGCTACATAGATGAATTAAATAATCCTTATTTCTATAAAAGAAGGTTAGATACATTTACAAAGGAATTAAGTCTTTGGCACAAACTCTGATTTTCTAATCCCTATATCTTTGGATTCCAACGTCGTAAACCTTTGACATTTCAAACTATGACTTTTGTTAGATCAAACAATATAAGTTGGAAATATCAAAGGTTTACGACATTGGGTTCCAAAGATAATGTGATTAGAAAATCAGAGTTTGTGTCAAAGACTCAATTCCTTTTAAAGAATAAAAACGAACATTGATATAAAATAGATTAATATTTTGATTAAGTTAAAAGACAATATTATCCAGTCCTAAAAGAGGTAAAAATGCTAAATTTAAAAAAAAACATCTAAAATAAAAAAATATTCGTTCAAAAGATCAGAACTTTTGTGATTTTTTTTTTCCCCGGGATCCGCTATTGAATTATTCGTATCTTGTGTTGTTCAAAGGATTAAACTAGCTTGTGGTCGTAATCCACAACAAGGACATCTAAAACTCCAGGATCAAGTACATTATAAGTTGTCACATTGGAAAACGAGCTTTACTTGCCAAAGTTTTGACCTCAGTTCGTTAATTATGAACACTTTCCCTTTATTAATAAATCCAAGGAGAATTGAATACAAGGAGGGGGCAATAGGGTTTCCGTACACTTTGCTGTGACGTTTTTGGACTGCTGGAGAACTAGTTTTTGCGTAACAACAATAACAAAGATTGTAAACAATAACACAAATGATAAACAGACATTTAGCGCATCTCTGGCGTTAGATGAAGATTCACCGTATACTAACTCATGTTTGTTTACATTATATCGGCTGACTTTATTATTGTTGTTACGCAAAAACTAGTTCTCCAGCAGTCAAAAAACGTCACAGCAAAGTGTACTGAAACCCTATTGCCCCCTCCTTGTATTCAATTCTCCTTGAATAAATCAATGAAATACGAAGAGTTAATAAAATCAGGAAAATTTTAATGTACCAATGTACGTATTATACAGTGTACACTGAAGGTAGATGGGATAGAGATTGTGTACGTATTATACAGTGTACACTGAAGGTAGATGGGATAGAGATTGTGCACGTATAGGTAGATGGGATAGAGATTGTGTACGTATTATACAGTGTACACTGAAGGTAGATGGGATAGAGATTGTGTACATATTTAATTGTTTTTTCAAAACAATAACAAATATTGTTAACAAGGGTCGAAACTTTAAGGTTAATGGCGGGAATACCAGTCTTGTTCACCGTCGGGCGAAAGCAAAGATAATATATATAATCTTTAATAAAATATAGTATCTTTGGGCGTAAGCCAGTTTCTTTAGGCGTCCAAATATGTGACGGTAAAATGTACACAAACCCTATACCGTTACCTTTAGTATAGTACTATACATACTTTGCTATCAGGAATTTGTCCAGGGGGGGCTTAAATTTGTTCTGTCCAGGGGGTGGGGGCTCAGTACCCGGGGTCCAAAACCATCCCGGAAATCGCTAATTCAGGGGGACTGTTCCCCCATAGCCCCCCCCCCCACCCTGAATATGCCTCTGTTTGATATGTATGGACAATTCAAACCTTTCCTGCAGTAACTTACTGAGTCGACAATTTAAAAAGTATAAAATTAAAGTATCTTTTTTGGAGTCCAGACATTTCTGAAGATTTTAATCATACTGGGTCTTAGGGCGGATACACCCTGTCTTAACTTTTAGGTTGAGGATGTATTTAAGCATATATATATATATATAACACTGCACACTGAATGCAGGATACAACATAATCTTGTTTCTAGGGGTTGGTTAATTTGATCATTGTTTTATGTGTGGTAGATAGTTAGATGATATAGGAATATTTCGCATAATATCTCTGCATCAACATCAGAATTATCAACCTTAGACACTTACAAACTAAACAGAAGCTGGAGAAGGTAAAATTAAATCTACATAATGTGTACGTCTTTGTGACCTCAAGTTTTGAGTGGGAGAAAAGTTCAAGCTTATCCAGTCACATATTTGAAATTCAAAACATGTTGTCCCTCTAACTAGCTCTTTATTATAAAATGTCAATCTTACACGTAATTTACTTTAGTTTAACGTGTATAGAGCCATACAAGAATATTTGAATTCACCCCAATAATTTACAATTTTTTCTTCAAATTCCTTCGAATTTTGAATCCAACTAATTGGATTCGTTTTTCCCTTTTTTCACCCAGTTGTAAAATTGAAAGTATGGTTTGCAGCTGTAATATTCAGGTCCTTAGGCTTTAATCCGGCCACTTTCTACACACAGAGTTAGATACTAGAAACCTGGGAGGTAAAGGCGTCAGTAAGTACAGGAGAAGGGGGGGGGGGTCATTTAGTGAAATGTGAACAAATAAAAAAATGTTTTAATGTTAATTTTTAAAATTTTAATGTCAAAGTCGCAATTCTGGTTTAAAGAAATTTCAACTTCAAACAATGAATATCGAAAGTGTAATAATCTGACATAATTCACAATTGTGAATTCCATATGATTTGATTAAACGGAACTTAATATAGACTCTTAAATTTTACAATTTGTTGGATACTATTATTTACATTTTCAATTCAACTGAATTTGTAATTTTGTTACGAAACTCATTTCGTATAAATAATACCAACTATCTTAGATCAAGATTTCGGAAGTCATTTAACATATTCTCAAAACTAGCTACAACCAAGTAAATTTTAGACCGTGTATTTTACATTATTATTTAAAACAATCAATTTACAGATAAACTCTAAATTCACGATGCCTCCGTTTACCTTGATCCGTTTTAAAATCTTTTAAGTTGAATCATAATAATATTTTTGCAAATTTTCCGCTTAAAATGCATGGTGAATTGTCAAAAATGTCAAGTCCTGACAGACACAAATATGAAATAACATTTAGCATTTACGTTTTTTAGGAACAGACAGACTTACAAACAAACAATTGAGATTTTCATAAATTGAATTATTTATTTAATTATTTATTTCCTGAATATCTAATATCTATACATTTTGTCAGTTTTTGCGTTTCCATAAAAAATCTCGTGATAAGTTCATATTTGATATTTTTTTTTCTCAGTAAACCCTTTCTTTTTTATACTAGGCTTGATAAATAATAATAATATTATTTATGCTTTCAACCTGATAATTATTAATCATATTAATAATTATTATTTGATTAATATATCCCTATATTCCTGATTGAGAATTCTATTGGCAAGGAGCTAGTTCTAGATAACTTCATTTGGCTTGATAATACTTATGCAAATTTTGTATAATATATATAAACCTATACACACACATATAGAAACAACTTAATTTCATTCTATGTTTTCTTAAAGGGACTGTAGCATAGTTTTATGTGATCCTCCTTCCAACCCATAGATAAACGATAATATCTTCCACATTATTGATCGGAAAAAAGATTTCCATTGCTTACAATCCCTTCGAGAATCTACCCTGATTAAGAAATGGGTTAAATGCTAAGAATTTTGGCTGTATATTAATTTTATAATCATCGTAAAATTAAATATTCATTGTATATTTTACCTCTCGCTTATACATACACCCTTACATACATGTTTCGAAAATTAAAATTTCTAAATTTACGTAAATGTTAATATGTATTGTACAATCAAATAATTACTAATTTAGTTCGACTTAGATCTTATCTATAATTTTCCATTTAAATAAATAAATATTGAAAGGTTTATAAAGTAGACCTATAGAAGACTCCTAAACCTTACAATGGATAAACTAATACTACATTAAACGATGTTACCTTTAATAGGCTATGAGTTTTTATTATTAACTAGCTGGAATACCTTGCGAGTGGTGTTGCCCAAGTTTTTGATATTATTCATAGTCATAGTTATTCCTACGCTTGGTTTTAATTTATGATTTTATGATTATGACACAGCAATCCTTTCTGGAATATGAACATTGCAACATTGCTCAACTTTTCGTTTTCACCCCCAGGGTACCCCTGGGTTCTCTTTCTTTCAAAAAAAGTAAATTTGGCACATCCGTTTGGTCAGCTATATCTAACAAATATATATATATATATATATATATATATATATATATATATATATATATAAATATGAGCAATAAGCTTTTTTATATAGACTATATTAGGAAAACAGCTTAGCCCGGAGTTTTCCCTACAAAAGTCAACCCTGCACTCAACTTAGAATTACTACTCAACTATGCAAACCGTGGTTCTACAGAGTTCCCCTATCAAAATTTGAGACAAATCGGTCAAGGGTTTATAAGTTATGATAAAACATCCGAACAAACAGACAGACAGAGATTACGACTTTATATACATCTAGATATAAGCAGCAACCATAAAGTACTGTACTTCTATACAAACTAAATACTAGAAATTCTCTAAAAGACGCTTAAAACTTCATAGACATAATTGAAACTGTAGACTATACTTAAAACCTGATCTCCATTAATATTACTTAAAACTATCTCCATAAACACTGAATTAAAACTCGATCACCATAAACATTCCTTGAAACTATATCTTAATCAACATTACTAAAAACTATATCTCCATTAACATTAATAGAAACTATATCTTCGCAAACACTACATTAAAACTTGATCTCCATAAACATTACTTGAAACTATATAAACTGAAACTATGAGAACTACAAGAAACTTGATTTTCATTAACACTACTTGAAACTTGATCTTTATGAACATTTTTTTAATCTTAATCGCCATTAACACTAATTAAAACTTGATCTTTGTGAACATTTCTTGAATCTTAATCTCCATTAACACTTATTAAAACTTGATATCCATAAACATTACTTAAAACTTGATCTTTATGAACATTACTTGTGCTTGACCTCAATAAATACTACATTAAAACTTGATCTCCATAAAAGCTACTTAAAACTAAATCTCCATTAAATTTACTGGAAACTAAATCTCCGTTAACATTACTTAAAACCTGATCTCCATATACATTACTTGAAACTATATCTCCATTAAAACTACATGAAACTTGATCTCAATCAACATAACTAGAAACTCCATAACTATTTGAAACTTGATCTCTATTAACACACTTAAAACTGTATCTTCATAAGCACTACTTGAAGCTTGATATCCATAAACAATATTTGAAACCTTATCTTCATAAGCACTACTTGAAGCTTGATATCCATAAACAATATTTGAAACCTTATCTTCATAAGCACTACTTGAAGCTTGATATCCATAAACAATATTTGAAACCTTATCTTCATAAGCACTACTTGAAGCTTGATATCCATAAACAATATTTGAAACCTGATCTTCAAAAACACTATTTGAAATTTGATATCCATAAACAATATTGGAAACCTGATCTTCAAAAACACTATTTGAAACTTGATATCCATAAACAATATTTGAAACCTGATCTTCAAAAACACTATTTGAAACTTGATATCCATAAACAATATTTGAAACCTGATCTTCAAAAACACTATTTGAAACTTGATCTTTATTACTCTATTTAAAACATTACTTGAAACTATATCTCCATAAACACTATTTGCAACTTGATCTCCATAAACACTGCCTGAAATTTGAAAGACACTCCTTAAAACTCTATAAACATATGAATCTTCAAGGATCTACAAGAACCATGAAAACATGTCTTGTAATAGGGATGATAGAAAATATTACAGGATCACCGTGTACCAAAACAAAATTTGTTTTTGTTTGACCAAATCCAATAAAGCAATCGATCAAATATGAGCTTATTGTACCATCGAGTTGATGATTGGTTTTAATATTCTCTCTATTTCTTGAATTAAGATGAAAAACCAACCTGTCAAATCATGTTTGCTTCATGGTAGAATTCAACTTAAAAGTTTGAAATACAGGAGCTAAAGAACATGTTTAAACTAATGTTATGGCTGGAGGACTTTTCCCTCTGTATGCTGTGGAGTACTGGAGGATAGAGCAGCGGCCTCCTCTTCCCCCCCTCCCTCTTCTACCCTACTCCCCCTACCCCTCTCTATACCCCTCCCACTCTCTCCTCCGCCCTCCAACCCATCAGCTGATAAACAATAATCAAATAGATTATTCTTACACATTTATAAATGTATTTTTAATGTTTTACATTTTTTAAGTTATTCATTCATAATCAATAATAAAAAATCAGCAGCAATGGTAGTTAAAATTTTAGAAAAGGGTTTTCTCCTCTTTTCGGTTCTCCGATTAAACTTGACATATCAAATATCCGCTTCTCTCTCTCTCTCTCTCTCTCTCTCTCTCTCTCTCTCTCTCTCTCTCTCTCTCTCTCTCTCTCTGCGCCAGATCCCTTTCAATCTCTTCAATCTCTGCGCCACAGTCGAACGAAACTTCTCGAATTAAAACTTCTCCTATTTATCCCTGATGATAACAATTTGTCAACTTATTCCAAAATTCAATGTTCTTTCAGATTTATCGGCTGTCAATTATCCTTCTTTCCAAAAAGATTTTATATTTATAACAAAAAAATCCTTAAATCAATTCTCAATTCTATTAGATTTGTTTCACTGAAGCTTGCCACTCAGATTTGAAATAGAAATTATATATTATCAAATTTCTTATCTATTAATCCTGCTTCTCTATCCTTCTCTATCCATGCTACTTCTCTATCCATCCCTCTCCTCTATCCATCCCTCTCCTCTATCCATCCCCCTCCTCTATCCATCCCTCTCCTCTATCTATCCTTCTTCTCTATCCCACCTTCTGATTCTTTATTCCTCATTCTCGTCTTTCCATACTTCTTCTCTTTCCATTATTTTTCGCTTTCCATCTTTCCCTTCTATCAATTCCTGTCCTCTATCCAACCTCTCCTCTATCAATCCTTCTACCCATCCTTCTACTCTATTTATCCTTCTTATCTATCAATCCTTCTCCTCTATTCATCCAACCTTCCATTCTTCAATCTTTTGTTTCACCTTGACAATTTGTTGCTATGATTGTTTTCGACACCCTATTATTATCGATCCTATTGTAAGTGTTTATATTCATCATGGATTATGTTTTTGACCTTTTAATATATTACGATTAAGGATGGAAAATCTTATATGAGGGTACCAGAGGAAGGGCTAGAAATACAAATATTTAAAGCTACATGTCGGCTTGAGTCCTCGAGCATATGTGCTTTTTCTGACCTTGGGTTATTAGATAGAAAAAGTTGTAAAAAGAGGAGGGCCGGACAATTCAGGTATTCAACCATACTCCGACTTTAAATGAAGAAACCTATGGACATGTAGGGGGGGGGGGGGGGTTGTTACCCCTACCAGCAGAGCAGGGGGATCTCAAGGATAACTTTATCTCACAATTAGGCAAATATTCACATTCCCGACCATTACCCCCCCCCGCCCCCCACCCCTCCTTATTCCACAGTAATTTTCTATGTTCCCAGGACATAAAGCATATTTAACTCGACGCATTTAACTAATTAAACATGTGTATTCAAATATTCAGATTAAGATATCAAGAGACCGTGCGTAATCAAAGCGTACAAATTAGCTATTAAGTAAATGTTGAATATTGATAAAAAAAGAAAGTTTAATGTCAAAGAATCTTGTGGGACAAAAACCTTGTAGCGAGTGATTGATGCCTCAGCCATTTTTCTTGTTATTTTCTTGTGTTTTTTAGAGACACTATGTACAAAGCTGTTAAAGACGACGACATCAAAACACTGGGACTTCTAAGTCTAGCTTAATAATGTCAGTATTGATTTAACCTTTTGTCTCCCTTGAAAAAAGAAATTTCACATAATACATATTAAGCCGAACCTGACTTTTGTAAATATTAGTCTTTCCACACTCTACACTATACACACTACACACTACACTCTACACTCTACACTCTACACTCTACACTCTACACTCTATAACACTCTACATTCTACACTCTACACTCTACACTCTACACTCTACACTCTACACTCTACACTCTACACTCTACACTCTACACTCTGCTCTCTGCACTCTACACTCTACACTCTACACTCTACACTCTACACTCTACACTCTACACTCTACACTCTACACTCTGCACTCTACACTCTCCGCTCTACACTCTGCACTTTACACTGTGAACTATACACTCTACACACTACATAAAAAATTCTACAAATACAATCTATAGTCTACACATGACACCTAATACTTAATATATTTTACTATGTATATCTACATTCTATTCTTAACACTCTATCATTCGTCCTCTCTCCAAGTTATCGTTGGTTCTAGATTGAGTACAATTAATATTTTATTGGATCAAATTAGAGCTGAATAGACGCCCAATGAGATCTAGCCGAACATGGCGTTCCGAGATACATAGGAAGTGATTGACGACATTTTAATCGTCTTCTATCTACTGTGGCATTTATTCTTGAATTTGATAAGACCAGATATAAACATTAAAAATCATATATCCCTAATCCCAAAATTTCCACAGTGTTATTTGCCTTCCAGAACGCTTAACATTTAGTGTATACAGTGTTAAAATTGGGATAAATTGTGAATGAAAAAATATATTTTTAAAGATTTGCAATTATTCTAGCGACAAACCTTTGCTTTGCCTCTCCCCCCTTTCTCACCGCTTCCATCAAAAGTATGTAGTAAATCTACTCGAACCTCTGTAAATACGTGCGTGTGATTCTAGAATATTAATGATTAAATCAACTGGGAAACTAATTTTAAAAATGATATTCCATATGACATGATGAATTACAGATTTAATGGAAAGTCATGTAAATAAATTTAATTCAGGATAATTAAATACTTTCAATAGATCTAAATAAAATCTCTTCTTTTATGTTTCAACTATAAGGGAGTGTTCGCGAAAAATGAAAGGGGGCTAACGTCGAATCGAATTCGATGGTGATCGCTCCTAATCTTACTTCTATTTGGTGCACCTTTAAATAGAAAATAGTTAAATTCAATTCGATGCATTTGTAAACAATTAATACTTATTATTTGATAATATTTTTATTATTTCACAATAAACGTTAAACGACGATTATATGACCGCTAGATGTCTCGCGATGCTTCAGGGGTTCCACATGTGAGAGACATATATCTTAGCGACCCAAAAAAATATCGTTTAAAGTACAGCGTATGTAAAAAAAATACAAAATATTATGAAATATTAACTATATATGAATGCATCGCATTAAATTCGATAATAACAGGTTATAATATATTAATTTTTGATCAGATTGAAATATTGCAACTTCTTAAATTTGTATGGATGCCACAGCCACGCTCTTCGGACTAAGTCGTGTTTAACCATTTTTTCCTTATAGGCGCAACAGATAGAAGTAAGATTAGTAGCAATCACCATTGGCGTTAGCAAATACCACCTTTTATTTTTCGCGAACACTACTTTTAAGCTAAAAGTTTCTCTCATCTTGAATCCCTAAAAAGAACTTAATGACATTTGGGTAATATTTTAGCCTTTTAGTCAGCCCAGACAACAAACGTTTTTTTTGTATTAATCATTTTGTAGATTTTCTATTGCATACAAACCTGTATTTGCTAACCCTGGAACACTGGAACTAAAGGTATATTGGAATATTTATTGTTTATAGCAATATTGCACTTACACTGCAATAAACTGATTAATTGATTAAATATATACACAGTCTGCAGTACATTAAGCGTTAAATCTTTTAAGGGTGGATAATTGATATTTCTTAAATAATAGATTGATAGATAGATAGATAGATTTCGGATTTCTTGTGACGATCGTTATTCTTGTATTATCAATTGTATTTCGATGTTTTTATCTAACCCCCTGGAACCCTGAAACATACCACTACGCACAGGAAAACTGGTATCCCGGAATATCGGAACCCTGGAATCTCGGAACAATTGACATTTAAGTTAGATTTAGTTTTCTAATAATGTATATCTATATATGACATGTTAACATAACCCAAGCTGCGGAAATCTTGAAAATATCATTAAGACATATTTCAAATCACAGTTCTAAGTCACGTTACATCAACGTCATACTTTTAAGACCAAATTATGTCAAAGACACTATCTAAGTCACAATTCTATGAAAAATTCTTACTTTGGAGACATGCTTATGTCTAAGACACTTTTTAAGTCACAATTATATCTAAGTCGCCATTCTACGTCGAAAAGTTCATAAAGAACTAATTAAGCGTTTTCACAGTATAACCGCACATTAAAGGAATATTTTAACATTTTTAAAACTTACACAGGCTCAAATTGTTTGCTCTAGCACTTTAATTTTTATCAGTATTACCTTGAAATTTCTGCATTTTTAATAAAGAGCACTTTTAAAGAATTTTGTATAAAAATAAATTTGTAAAAACATTTGTCATATCCTATTATTTGTCAAAAAACAAAAAATATATTTCTAAAATTTTCGAACCTTTTTTATTTGTTTAACCCCCATTCACTAACACTATCAAAGTATTTTTATTCAACTAGTCTTGAGCAGTTGCATTGTGCTATCAATCAAGCTAGGATGTAATGCAAGGAAAGTTATTTCAGAAGTGTACACATCTTTTGTACTGAAGTGTACTGTCTCTGGGAGCTAATGTAAACACAAGACGGATGTTAAAGCCAGGCATGGGATCCATCTTAGACATAAAAAAAATCAATGAAATATTCTGGTCATAGGAAACTATTATGTAAATTAGCAAAATTAGCTAAATTTAAAGCTTTTAACCTCCTCGGATACTAAACGAACACTGATGCATCTATTCTTGTTTACAAATTCCGCCCAAAGAGAACTGGTTTCAATTTGTACGCAGAGTATACACGACCGCAATTAACTTTCCTTGCATTACACCCTTGCTATCAATAAAATGTATATCCACCCCTGTACCATTGCTCTTTGTGAGGCTTTTTTCTAGGACCTCTCCCCTCCCAGGGCTATCAATATATTCAGGGTTAGACGCACATATAAAAGTTGTATTATTCATTGAAATAAGAAAAGAAAATTAGCATATCGTACCCCGGTGAGGGCTGGAATTTAAATTTTCGCTGAGAAAGAATGATTATTACAACGACGACATTTGCAATACATTTTATAGAAATTGGGTAACAAACAATGGTCATTGGGGGGTCTTGCATTTTTCAATTAGTTTTTGTACTTTGATCACTATTTTCGCTGGGACTACCCCTAAAATATGGGAATCTTATTAATAATGTTTAAGCAAAAATATTAATTTCACGATCATAAGTAATCTTCAATTATCTCTTAAATGCAAAACCTTTTTTGATTTTTACATGAGCAGTGAAAATTTATCTACTCGTTATATAACAAACCAAAGAGTAAGGATCATTTTAAATATAGTTTTAAAGAACAAATCAATAATTCATGTCCTAAGTGGCTTAATTTTTTAACATCAATTTGTAAGACCGGGTCTCAACCCTTGGTGTGCTTCACCACCCTAAACAAGGACATTTCAGAACTAAATCGCGTTAGTATCTCGAGCTCTATTTTTATAGGATTTATTACAGGCAGCATCCTGATTGATTTTTGTCTGAATTGATCCCCAGCAACGCAAAACAAAAGAATGAGTGAAATTAAACACACTCGTCGTCGTGTACATAAACACAATGAAGACGACTTTTTATTTTTATTTTAATTTTTAAACAATATTTCAAACAGCAGTTGATACACATAAAAAAGGAAACAAAGGGAAGCTGTCAATTAACAGCTTCTTTTTGTTTACTTATAAACTTGTAATTTGAAGCAAGCTTGTTAGAGATAAAAAATTTGATAGAAAAGTCGTCTTTATTGTATTAATATAAACGCCGACCACTGTAACACAATGTGAAGCTAAATACTAAAAGAATGGATGCAAAGCGCTCCGAATGTTTAATTTTTGAATTAATATAACTCTATTTTTCTGTGTTTGATTTATCTCTAAAATATCACAATTTTACAATTCACAATCTCTCTCTCCATACTCTTCTCAGTTTTTATTAATTTTCTAGATTTACTTCTGCAGTGTTGCCTGAAATAAAAATACGCTTTATTATGACAAGGATTCCGATAAATCAAATAAAATCTAAATAATTTGATTCGTTGCCACAAACTTAAAGATTCAATATTTATATTTATTTTTTCAACTTGATGGTGTAAACCTTGATATTTAATTTAAACTTAGATTATTTGAGTCAACAGAATTCATAGTTTGAAAGGTTATTATTGGAATCAAGACGAAATGTTTCCCGAAAAAATGAAATCTTGAAGTTAAAAAGTTATGATATCTTTACATTTATAACCCCCTCTGGATGAAAGCACTCGTCATGACCCACTTATTTTGACCTTTGCGTTTTTCCTTCCTCAATCAACTTTTTTTAATTTATTCATAAGTGCGTCGAAATGCAATAACTATATCCCAGCCTGCTTATATTTTTCAAATAAAGGTAAAAAATAAACCCGTCTGCATACTTTTATTTAAAATTGGCAAGGCAAGATTTTAATACTATAAACATAGATCCCGTTTAATGGATAAATTTTACTTATTGATTCATCTGAAAAGTTTTATTAGAAAAAAGACCAAATGAAAATTCAATATTGATATTTTCGGAAATTAAGATATGATATTATTAACTCAGGAAACATAATATTCTTTGACTAATATCCTAGCTGTAATGTAAGATAAAGGAAAAAATGATCATATCTGAATCTAATAATACTATAGAAAACACATCTGAAAATAAATATTTTAAATAATAGGTTCGAAAGTAAAAGCTTACTTTTTTTAATCCCCATGAAGGGCCTTTTTACCGAAAAACAATATAGTTGCAAATTCAATTTTCATATTATTTTTGGCAATTTTAAATGTAGTATATCACCATGAATGGTTCCCAAACATTATTAATATGTTCAATAGCATTTTAACATGATATAGAGCCCGATTCAATAAAACATTAAATTTAACTTTGCACGTAAACTTTAATTAAGTTTCACATAAGATTGGAATTTTACATTTTTTAATCAAATAATAATTTCTCTTCTAAAAGAGCGATTGAATTGAAATTAAACAGATTTAAATTTCTAATATACAATGCAAGTGATTTCGAAAACTTTTGTTATTTTGTCACCGTTACCAATATAGAATCAAAGTAGCAAGTAACTAAGTCATAACTTAAACGTAACTAAAATAACTGGCAAATAACTAAGTTACTACATTGGCATGTAACAAAGTGGCTAAATAACTAAGTAACCATGCATAACTTAAAGCCAAGTAGCAAATTGTCTAAAAACAAGTAACAAAGAAATCTAACTAAAAAAACCTAATAGCTGATCAACCTAATATTTAAGCAATCAAAAATCAATTAACTCAGAAACTAAAGTAACCAAATAACCCAGTAACCCAGTTACCCAATAACTAAGTAACCCAGTTGCCCAATAACTAAGTAACCAAGAAAACAAGTAACTAAGTAACCAAAGTAATTCAGTAACCAAGTAACGAAGTAAGTCAATAGCCCAATAACTCAATAACCAAGTAACACAGTTACTCAAATACCAAGTAACAAAATAACCCAGTAACCGAGTAATCCAGTAACAAAGTAACCGAGTAACCCAGTAACCTAGTAACTTGGTAACAGAATAACCTAGTAACTCGTTAACCTAGTAACTCGTTAACCAAGTAACCGAGTAACCCTTGAACCAAGTGATTAATTAACAGAGTATCTAAGTACGTCACTAAAAGCCAAGTAAAAAAGTTTTTTAAAAAAGTAACCATAAATCGGTAAACCCTGTAACCGAATAACCCAGTAACCTGAAACTCGGTAACAAAGTAACCCATGATAATTCAGTAACCTATTAACTCAGTAACCTAGTAACTCAGTAACCTAGTAACTCAGTAACCTATTAACTCAGTAACCTAGTAATTCAGTAACCTAGTAACTTAGTAACCTAGTAACTCAGTAACCTAGTAACTCAGTGACCTAGTAACTCAGTAACCTAGTAACTCAGTGACCTAGTAACTCAGTAACCTAATAACTTAGAAACCAAGAAGCCAAGTAACCAAGTAACCATGTAACCAAGTAATCAAGTGACTAAACAACCAAGTAACCAGGTAACAAAGTAACCTAGTAACCAATTAACCAAGTAACCAAGCAACCAAGAAACCAACAAGAAGTAATTATGAAACCAAGTAACCAAGTAACCAAGTAACTCAGGAACCAAGTAATCCTGTTACCCAAAATTTGTGACCAAATAACCAAATTAACAAACTACCATAATATTTATGAAATAGCTGATTAACCAAGTAATTGAAAAATCAAATAATAAACCAACCCAGTGACCAAGTAACCAAATAAGAAAACAAGTAACAACGTAACCAAGTAACCAAATATCCCAGTAACTCAGTTAGTAACCCAGTAACCCAGTAGCCCAGTATCCAGGTAACCAAGTACCTAAGTAAGTTGTAACTAAATAACCAAATAAACGTAATAACCTAACATTTATGCAATGAAGCAACCCAGTAACTGAGTAACCCATTAATCCAGGAACTAAGTTATTCTGTAATCTAGTAACCCAGTGAAACATTAACCAAGGAACTTATTAATTTTCCGAATTTTTAAATCGTATAAGTGCACCTTGGAACCTTGGATATGAAAATCTAAGAAAACTAATGGTTGAAAATTAATGGTTTCGTGCCATTTTATTGTACCCTACCCGACTGAATGGTGTATCTTTAAAAGACTTTTCACTTTTACGTTTTTATGTAAATATTCATATTTGCAGTTTTAATCTGTATAAACCCTCCTCTTTCTCGGCCGGCTCTATTCATTTTGTAAATTGTATATTTTCCTCAAAATATAAAAAGAATTCACGATTCAACAAAATACGTAGAAAATTGAATCAATTAAACGCAATTCATGCAGAAATTAAATTCAGGATGATGTAGGTATATAATATTAAAGAGAGGGAGAGGGGAGAAATATCAACGTTTGAAACCATCCATCCGGAAAAATAACAAATGCATAACTTATGAAAATAATGTTATTTCTTTTCATTAAAAAGTATGTATTCCCGTTGCCAGAAAACCGCTATAAAAGGTACATTGGTTTCAAACTGGCTCAATATAATTTATTTTCAGATAAAAATTTAGGATATCTCTAAGTCATCCTTGATCCTTGGTTTAATGCTTACCATTTTACGAATCAACATTATTAATAGAGGGTTACTAAAATTTCGTCTACAGTAGGGTTTGCAACGAACGAAGCGTTTCGCTAAAATTTTTGTTCGCATTTTGCAAAATTTTTCGCGAAATTTTTCATATATTTTCGCGAAAATTAATGAAGCGAAAAAAAGCTAAATGTGAAAATTTCTTGAAAATATTTTTTGTGGAAATAAAATTCCACGACAACCGTACGTGTTTTAGCTGCAACAATTAATTGTGCAAAACAACTATAAGTGGAATTCTCTGCTCTGATAACTCAATATTTGAAGTTTTATTATGTCATATTAATAATTTCTCTTCCTTTACTTTAATAAATGTTTGATGAAGAGAATTATGATCTTTTTAAGTATCCGTCCACATACGTTCACACATGACTATGAGCCAGCCAATTACAAGAAATTTTCGCATTATTTTTTCGCAAAATTTTTGCATATTTGTTTCGCGAAATTTTCGAATTATTTCGCAAAATTTTGACGTTTTCTGTTTCGCGAAAATTTCGCATTTTTCCGCGTAACAGATAAAAGCGAAATTTCACGAAAAAAAAATTTTTTTACGCGAAACGTTTTTTCTTTTTTGCTGCAAACTTTCTTTTAACTATTAGAAAGAAACACAGGAGACAGGTATCAGGTCTAGAATTACACTTACTAGTATATGATTAAGTTGAGCTAGAAGTTTAACAGCTAATTGGTTTAGATGAACGAGCTTTAAAAAACTCCTCCTCTCCGCTTCATTTCTAAAAATGTTAATTATTAACAAAGGATAAATATATGAGAGAGTGTAGCTGTACACACTTACAAGCCCGTAACCAGGATTTTCCCAAGGGGGTGCAAAGAGTACGGGCCCAGGATCACCGAGTGATACGTAGTAACGAGGCGGGGGGGGGGGGGGCAAAACATTGGTATATAGGCCTTTTGGATTATGTTTTTAACAAATTCGTATTTTTTAATTTTCATGTTTTTTACAAATTACAATTTTTAGCGACTAGTAATTGATACAAGTTTATAATGCTGATAATCATTTCTTATTCACTTTATTTAACTGTGTTGCCTTTTGGATTTTAAATATCTAGATTCGAGGTTTTTGGGAATTTAGAAAAATCGATTTAACTTTTATAAATAAACAGAATGTTTATTTTTTTAATAATCGCTAATTTATTTTAAGAATGAATTCAGACTGAATTTATGAATCCAGAGTACTGGATTCACTGGATGGAAGTATTATTTATCTATCTTTTGTCTCAATCCTGATTTTCAGAAATTAATAGAAAATGTTAAGTAGAGAAGAGAAATTATAAAAACACCCTAGCTTTTAAATGGAATATTTTAAGTTTAAAAACAAGTTTGAATATCCTATTCATGATTGCAACAATTTCACTTTCTTTTACAACTATTAATTTTTACATGATGAAATAAACAGAAAATTCAAGCTCTTTTCACAGTACTTTAATTTTACATTGTTTATATATATTTACGAGTTTAAGACAAACAAAAAATACCATTGTTTTGAAGATGGTTTATTGTGTATTTCTGAATTGTGATCTGTATATTTGGATCCGTACAATTTACAAAACCATTAATTTTTCTTCGACATATTTTCAACATAATATTAAAAACTCATCAATTATGTGGAATTTACATAGATATTTCATCATTCTTTTTATTATCACATATCCAACTCTCTGAAGTATACAGGGTTGCCCACAAAATATGAGATTTATAAAGTTTTGGGGCCACTGCACTGCACTGCACTGCACTTCACTGCACTGCACTGTACTGCACTGCACTTCACTGCACTGCACTGCGCTGCACTGCACTGCACTGCACTTCACTGCACTACACTGCACTGCACTGCACTGCACTGCACTGCACTGAAGGTAATTAATGAAGTATATTCTATCTTTATTATTCCCGTCATCTGTACTAATTTTTTTTTAAATTATTAAACTTACATTTAAAAGATTTTGTAAGGTATAGAATTCCAAGAGAATTGAGTTTTTGCCATAAATTCAAATTTTCTAATCCCTATATCTGTGCAACCAGTGTTCGAATTTAATGAATTTAAGCTGCGTCTCAAATCCCCCAAAAACCGGTTTCAATTGAGCGCCGGCTTAAATCTTGAAAACCAACCAAATTTGAGCCGTGGCTTGGAATTAAACCGCGGCTCAAATTCTTTAAATTTGGCCTCAGATGGTGTAAACCTTTGATTTTTAAAGTTTAGATTATTTGAACTACTAGAAATCATAGCTGGAAATATCCTAGGTCCACGACTATAAATTAGAAAATTTGAGCTTGTAGTAAAGACTCAAATCCTTTAACCTTCAGATCGTCATATCGTCATAAACGCTTTTAGTCCCATCCCTACATCTACTCTAGGCTCCAGTGTTTACAACTGTGTGTCATAAAAAGATGTGATAGTACATATGTAAAATTGTGAGAATTTAAAGTTGATATTTGTTAGGGTCAAAGATATTTCAAGCTTATCGTTTACAAGGTTAGACAGGGTGTCGCCGAAAAAAACAGTTCAAACATATTTTTTGATACACATACATATTTTGGCCTGTCCTTTGATTTGTTGCATGATTTGTTACAGTTACTACATTTTTGTGACACCCCATAAATCATCAGGAAACTTATACACAACTTATTCGACAAATATCGTGTAAACCTTACTTGAAACTTAGAACCTTGAAGAAAAAGAGTCCTTCAGACCTGCAGATCTTTCCTGTTTCTGTATGTCTATATTTATGAGAATTCTTCTGTGTCGAATTACAATCAATTTATTTCGTCTGGTATCGCTTATAATAAATTCATTCATGTTATTTTTAAAACTTAATTAAACATCTTTTAAAAACTCCATACTTTTTAGAGAGTCTGTGTTTTATTTATTTTTTAATACTAATCACATGACATATCCGTATGAAGAAAAGTTAATTATTAATTTTGATAAATAGATAACAAATGTTCGCCGGTTTTAAACTGTTTTGTCAAAAGCTGATGAAAATTTAAAACAATTTTTAATAAAAGGAATTGGTTCCAATTATTTATCCACATTTTTTCAGAATCGTAGATTACTGCAGTCTCTTTTTCATTCTGTGAAACATGTTTGAATTCAACTTAAAGAACTTAGGTCCAAAAAAGTTATAAAACTTATTTACTAACATTGATTGTTGTCTGAATGAGCTGGAACCAGAACTGGAACTTGAACCAGGAGGAAAAGAAGGTCTTGATACAGTTAGGCAATTGCTTATTACTCTTCTCAACTCATCTCCTTAGAATTATAAAAATGAAATTTTTTTCATTTATTTAAAATATATCAACAAGAAGGGCTTCCAGTAGAAGAGAAAGCTCTAGTTTATGGTACTGCAGAAGACGAGCAAACTTTAGTTTATGGTTAACCAGTAGAAGAGCAAACTCTAGTTTATGGTTACCTAGTGGAAGCGCAAACTCTAGTTTATGGTTACCTAGTGGAAGAGCAAACTCTAGTTTATGGTTAACCAGTAGAAGAGCAAACTTTAGTTTATGGTTACCTAGTGGAAGAGCAAACTCTAGTTTATGGTTGGTTAACCAGTAGAAGAGCAAACTCTAGTTTATGGTTACCTAGTGGAAGAGCAAACTCTAGTTTATGATTACCTAGAAGAAGAGCAAACTCTAGTTTATGGTTACCCAGTGGAAGAGCAAACTCCAGTTAATGGTTGGTTAACCAGTAGAAGAGCAAACTATAGTTTATGATTAACCACTAGAAGAGCAAACTATAGTTTATGGTTAACCACTAGAAGAGCAAACTATAGTTTATGGTTAACCACTAGAAGAGCAAACTATAGTTTATGGTTAATCAGTAGAAGAGCAAACTCTAGTTTATGGTTACCTAGTGGAAGAACAAACAATAGTTTATGGTTAACCAGTAGAAGAGCTAACTTTAGTTTATGGTTACCTAGTGGAAGAGCAAACTCTAGTTTATGGTTGGTTAACCAGTAGAAGAGCAAACTCTAGTTTAAGGTTACCTAGTAGAAGAGCAAACTCAACAGTCTTGAGCAAACTTTCGTCGTGTTGGAATGCTTTTGTTTCACTTCTGAATATTTCCTTTATCAACTTGGTTTTGGATGCTAAGGCTCTACCAATCTGAACATCTAATTCGACCAACGTTTCTAGAAAAATAAATGCTTTCAAAGATGTTATGCATGGCGGTATTGTTGATATTGAACAAGTTAAAAAAAAGGACAAACACAATCCAGTTTTTCATCAAACTTTTACTTACAATCCTATGGGAGTTAAACATTTTTTACCTACTTTTCTGATTTCGTTTATTCAACAAATGTTAACTTCATTTTTCATCACACAAATAAACAAAGAAACGATCAATTCTGTTCTTATTGAAATGCATTAATTTTAACAAAATTATCAATATTATAATTATTACATACACAAATATTTGTAAAATTAAACATAATTATATTTCATATCATGACAAACTAAAGACAAAAACATTTTCGCTTAGCCTTCAAAAGTCTCCAAATTTCTACATGAATATTAAGAGGGTGTCCCAAGAAATGTATATTCGTCAAAAAAGATGAAAAATATCAAAATTTCAGGAACTTCCTGTTATTAACTTATTTTTCAATTCTAGTTTACTTTATACATTTCTCTCTTTGTAATAAAATTTTTTGGATTAGCCTGAATAATAAAAAGATATTTTTTTCCACTGTTTCCTTGATGGAAACGTAGTTTCCTGTTTCCTGTATAGTTCCTGCCATCAATCCTTCTTATCCTTCTCTTTACATTCGATACTTTACTTTTAACATCAAACAAACAGACCCACACCAAAACATAAAATGACAAAAATATTATGTAAAAGGGATTATATATGATTTTTTGTGACCCTGTATTCAAAGAGTTTCCGAATACGATAATCTAAGCAAAAGGACATGATGGTAGGAATAAGAAAAACAGGAAAGTAGATGGAGAAAGACAGGAAGATAGGAAGAAGAAAAACAGGAAAGTAGATGGAGAAAGACAGGAAGGTAGGAAGAAAAAAGATGGGCAGGTAGGAAGAAGAAAGACAGGAAGGCAGGAAGAAGAACGACATAAGAGTAGGAAGAAAAATAACAGGATGGTAAGAAGAAGTAAGACAGGAAGCTAGGAAGAAGAAAGACAGGAAGGTAGGAAGAAAAAAGATGGGCAGGTAGGAAGAAGAAAGACAGGGCAGGAAGAAGAACGACATAAGAGTAGGAAGAAAAATAACAGGATGGTAAGAAGAAGTAAGACAGGAAGCTAGGAAGAAGAAAGGCAGGAAGGTAGGAATAAGAAAGACAGGAAGGTTAAAATGGAAGAAAGACAGAAAGGTGGGCAGAAGAAAGACATAAAGGTAGGAAGAAGAATAAAAGGATGGTAGGAAGAAGAAAGACAGGAAGCTAGGAAGAAGAAAGACAGGATGGTAGGAATAAGAAAGAAATGAGGGTAGGAAGAAGGACAGGAAGGTAGGAAGAAGAAAGACAGGAAGGTAGGAAGAAGAAAGACAGAAAGGTAGAGAGCAGAAAGAAAGGAAGGTAGGAAGAAGAAAAACAGGAAGGTAGGAAGAAGAAAGACAGGAAGGCAGGAAGAAGAACGACATAAGAGTAGGAAGAAAAATAACAGGATGGTAAGAAGAAGTAAGACAGGAAGCTAGGAAGAAGAAAGGCAGGAAGGTGGGAATAAGAAAGACAGGAAGGTAAGATGGAGAAAGACAAGAAGGTAGGAAGAAGAAAGACATAAAGGTAGGAAGAAGAATAAAAGGATGGTAGGAAGAAGAAAGACAGGAAGCTATGAAGAAGAAAGACAGGAAGGTAGGAATAAGAAAGAAATGAGGGTAGGAAGAAGGACAGGAAGGTAGGAAGAAGAAAGACATAAAGGTAGGAAGAAGAAAGACAGAAAGGTATAGAGCAGAAAGAAAGGAAGGTAGGAAGAAGAAAGAAAGGAAGGTAGGAAGAAGAAAGAAAGGAAGGTAGTAAGAAGAAAGACAGGAAGCCAGGAAGAAGAAAGACAGGAAGGGTTTAGC
Source organism: Eurytemora carolleeae (assembly GCF_000591075.1). Classification (NCBI taxonomy): domain Eukaryota; kingdom Metazoa; phylum Arthropoda; class Copepoda; order Calanoida; family Temoridae; genus Eurytemora; species Eurytemora carolleeae. Next base: position 72,488 of record NW_019396582.1, on the reverse strand, counting down.
TGAGAGTCTTGGATTCTAATTGATAATATCACCTGAAGGACAAGTAATGGTTTCTGGTTGGAAAACTTCTGCTTGAGAAACCACAATACTTGAAGGCTGGATAAACTCCCTATTTAAAGTTCAAGAATCGGAAAGAAATAAAAGAAAATGAATAAAACGACGATCAAGAAAACCATATGAAATCATAGAAAATTAACAAGAAAACCTAGGTAGTAGTTAAAAAAGAACTAAAGTCAGTTAATTTCAATGAAAGAAAAACACTGATATCTAAAATCGCGTGAATATTTTATCTTAGACTTATTAAATATATAATAAATACATTTTCTACTGTGGGAGTAGAAGCAAGGTTATTTCTCATAATTGTGTTGATTGGAAACATACTGGACAAATATTTTGCAATATTTATCCAGACTTTCCACCTGGTTCAGGTTTATATATCTGCATACATGGAGCAATATTCACACCATAGACATATAATATCCTGGGGACAGTTTACGATTTACACATTACCAGGGCGTATGGAGGAGGAGAAGGAGGAGGGGGGGGGGGGGGGCAGGATAATTTATCAATGTATTGACTTATTCCACTCTACTCTCAATATCATGTCCTTACTCTGTACTATGTCTTACACTGGACTCCTTGCCTATTTTTTTGTTATCAAAACAAATCAGAAATGTGGAGATTCCAAGTTTCAGAATGGAGTTTAAAGTCCTGTTGGGTTTTCATCCTGGACTTTTTCTATTGCTACAACGTTTTTTAAACAGGTTCCAGCATTAAAAGTTTGAAGATTTTAAAGTTTGAAGATTTAACCTGTATTATTTTCTTTTTATATACTATCCTCACCCTGTAATTTACTATAAATCTTTTTAATTTACTAATTTTTAACATTTTTACTCTGTATTATTGTTAAAACCATGTTCTTTTTTCTACAGTATTTTGTTACTTTTTGCATATAATTCCCTTGTATACTTTTCTTAACACTACACATATCATATGCAACTGAACTATTACATATCAATAATATATTTATTCTTTGTATAAAGTTGTAATTTCTGTTTGTTTGTCCGATCATAACTCGAAATACGCTTAACCGATTTGCCTCAAATTTGTTATCTAGGAACTCGGTAGAACTACGGAATGTTCTTAGCTTGGTTTAAAGTGTAATTGAATAGGTTGACTCTTATAATTGCCTTGTTCTATTCTTAATACTTTACACATACAGAGCGTCCCATATCATATTAGATTATCTCTAATCTTTAACGACAAAATAAACCCTTAATACTCGAAAAACTTATCATTTTCCGCAAGAAAATTATTATATAAGCCTTATGTTATTTTTCAAATTGATTTATTCTAATTAAATTTTCTTATTAGTCCCGAAAATCGCAATTTAGACCTGTTGACGGTCTAATATGATGTGGGACACCCTGTATCATATCTGAACTATTCCATATCAATAATAAATATTTGACATTCTTATAATTCTCTGTCCTTACTGTTTCACCATTACCCTATATGTTATCTTCAACATTCTAAACCAGATACAGGGTTATAACTTATACCCAAAAGATGAGACTCTAAAGACGACTGTGCAGAATTTGTTCAATGTGTTTTCTAAAATTAAGTTCCCTACATCTGTAAACTGGTTTCTTTCTTTGCCAAATGATTTAAATAATTTAATTTAAGGCAAAAGCCAATGTTTGTTCTTTTAGATCGTAAGATTTAAAGAACCGTTATATCCTTAAATTCTCATTGTTTGTGGGTACCCCTGTAAGGTACTGGCATATAATGTACCCAAAACTGTACTTTCCTCTGAGTGTACAAGTCCACTAAAATCTTGGAATGTGTGCATTGCATATTTGAGTGGTGAAAATGAAAAGTTATCCCGGGGGGAAGGTGAGAAGGCTGGGAAGGGGGGGAGCTCGAGACATTTAACGCATGTCAATGAATCGATTTAGAATTTTCTTAGCAGACACAGCTCCGACCTATTTAGTGTCGGTATAGTGGTGAGCTCACGCCTCTTATATATATTATAGAGCTGCTATGTATATATATATATTATATATATATATATTATGGATGACACTTCAGAGACGACTGTACGGAATTATCACCGTCTGTCTCCTCATATTCACGATTTCATTCAACTGTAAACTTGTTTCTTTCTTCGCCAAATCATTAAATTAGCCATGAAAAGATAATTTGTTAGGCAAAAGACTTGATTTAATCGAGAAATTATCATATTATTTGAGTTTCAGGTTGTCTTTACCGTCTTGTCCTTTGTGGGTAACTCTGTATGTAAGTCTTCCACACTTTTGTGCGCCCACAAGTTGCATATTTAATAATACAATTTTGCGTCCTCAATGTGCAATGTTTATCCTCAAAATACTTTCTCTTAGAGTTTTTATGTTCATCCCATGCTATAGTACCTTATCATTATAGTGCGCCACAGAATATTTTCTGCCAGATAATATGTGTACTGTACTGCCAGATAATATGTGTACTGTACTGCCAGATAATATGTGTACTGTACTGCCAGATAATATGTGTACTGTACTGCCAGATAATATGTGTACTACTGTCCCCTTATTTCAAGTGAAGTGAATTTTTAAATGTGCACTAAAGACAAGGGAATAGGTACGTTTTATCAGAAATATATTCCAAGATATTTTAAATTCGGAATTTAAATAAACATACCCTACGTACTGCATGTAAATAATTACCGTAATGAGTGACCCCTTGGATAGAAATCAGTAGAGGGGTTCAAATTCCCTGTTTACAATTAAACATTACCATGTGATCTATCGAGGTTTTATCGAGGCCAGGTACAAACAAATTTAAATATTTTAATTATTTGTTTACCAAAAAATACCTACTTTTTAAATTATTTATTTACCAAAGAATACGTACTGCACTGTCAACAACAAAACCATCGAATTCAGGATAGCTGTATTCTCAATAAAACTATCCTGATACATCTGCATTGCCTTCTGTTTAAACGAATTTGGAATACCCTGGAAGGCACGACAGTTAGATCAAAATGCAGAACGAAGGACAAATTTGTCACACTCAGAAGATGTATTGTTTAATTTATTTATGTTGCAATTAACTCACTATCTAATATCATATTATGGAATTGAGTTTTTGCTACAAACTAAGATTTTTTAATTCCTATATCTATGCAACCCAATGTCGTAGACCTTTTACAATTTAAACTATGATTTCTTTTCGATAAACTAATCTAATTTTGAATTATCAAAGGTTTACACGGACAGGTTTCAAAGAAATAAGAATGAAAAAATATGAGTTTGTGGCAAAAATTCAACTCCTTTGTCTATCTAGAACAGATTTTTTTCTACAGTTTCTAAAGTTTCAGGATTATTGAAACATTAAATTCCATATTTTCATATCAACGCAATTATACTAGTTCTAGTATGTAAAATTAATGTCAAAGACTACATTTTTTTCCAAAGCTGTATTTTCTTTTTAGTTTAAATTCTGAAAATCTAATCATGTTAACCATTTTATGTCACAATATCACGTGACATGAATAGATCGGAAATTACAGCAAATATCTTATCAAAACTAAATATATCACGCTAGAAAAACATATTATTTGTATAGACTTAAAACCTTGTAATTACTAAGTAATGAAAACATCCTGCAGGAAATAAAGTGATTATTAAACAATAATATCCGGTATCAGAAACAATGTTTCCTAAATCTTATCAAAGAACTGAAAAGTACAAAGCCTAAATCCAAATAGTATAAATAACTTTGTTATCATCTATATGTTGGATTTTTATTTTGTTTTCTTTCATCAAAAGGAACAGTGACAATTTGGATTATCAAAAAAATCGAAAGTATGAAAATGTTATCCACAAAGGATAAGACTGTAAAGACGACATAAAACCCTTAAATATGACAATTTCAAGTTTTCTTTCTTGAATAAAGTCTATTAATATCTTTTAAAATGTTTTAGCAAAGAAAAACTAATTTTACCGTTGCAGGGAATTTTTAATTTAAGGAAACAGACAGTGTAAATTCTGTACTGTAGTCTCATCTTTTGTGGGTACCCCTGTATCTTAGACCACATTTTTAAATCCTGCAATTTTTGGCCGTGAATGTTTGTATAGAAATAACTATAAAACTAAAATAATAAAGTTTATAACTAAATTGTGAGTAGATGAAAGAGGCTTTTGTCCTTATAGTACAGTGGTTTCACGGTGCTCACAAGTACAGTACAGTACAGTACAGTACAGTACAGTACAGTGGTTTCACGGTGCTCACAAGCAAACTGGAAAACTGGATGAGATTTTGCCAATTACTTCTAAAAAATCAAAAACTAACAAGTGCGATATATAGTCCTAAAATAAGCATAAGAGGTTATAGCAGTTAAATCTATGCCTAAGGCGTAGCGACACTTTAAAGTCGACCCTGTCTTAAAAATGAGACTGTATATAAGCAGGGTGAATCTATGTGAGCTGAGCAATGTATGTCTGTATAATGTATACGTAGATATCTTCAGCAAATATACTGAAAGATCGTGCCTAGACTCAATTCAAAACGGTTTGGATGCCAAGGACGCATCATTTTATTGAAGAGTTGTGAGTAAGGAGGGATTTGGAGGAGGGGGGGGGGTAGGATGTTTAAATCTGACATTTTATGGGGTGTTTGTTCATATCTTTAAATACCCGCGGTGTTATATACACAGAACTTGATTTTTCTGACGAAATCCTGTTCATAGCCTTCAAAATATAATTGGTTAAAATATAAAGTAATCATTTTAAATTCTAAATTCTGCCAATAATAGAACGTGATAATTAGTTAAGGGTTGATATTTTGAAACCATCTGTACACAAAACCATTCCCGACTTCAGATACTTACACAACAAAATATTTAATTTGCTTCGTGCCAAAGATCCCTTGCTGTTGATAAACAAACTAATATACAGTGAGAACCACAAAACTCTGGAATAGGAAGACGACTTTTAGACTTAAGTTGCAACTTAAAATGTCCAAAGAGCATTAGACAACGTAATTGTGCAAGGTAAACAGACCCATTTCACTAAATAAGTGATTGAATAAGTGTCTAGTAAAACTATTAGCTTTGTACCAACATGATGTACGCTAAAGTATTGCTATAATGTCGTCTTCCTATTCCATTGTTTTTTGGTTATCACAGTAGGGCTAGGGTTAAACAAAATGAATATTTTAAAAAAGTAATGGAAATAGAAAAACACGATTACCCCAAAGATGTTTGAAACCTCAAATATACACTGTTCAAAAATGAAGGCGCAATCTCGACTTCCACTTGGTATTTTTTTTTGTTAGAGACCCCGGTAAGTGGTCACATTATATTCAGTAACGCTTCGTCTTATGAAAGTATGATTTTTGATTGAATCATTTCGGTAGGTTTATCAGTTATTTACACTTCTTAATGAACTCCTGTCTCAAACTCTTTGCAACCTTTAAATATTTGATCTAGTATAATTCATGGTTTGAAAAATCAAAGGTCTACGATATCAGGGTGCAAAGATATAAGGAAAAGAAAGTTAAAGTACGTGGTTTCTAATCACTTTATGTATGTTTGTTAAATAAATTAAAATTAAAAAAGAAACGAAGTTCTGTATCTCCCCCCCCCCCCCCGGGATTTTTTTGTATCAACAAGCTTAGTATTTTTTAGTACTCTGATTTTATTTCTAGGATCTATTTACCTAAAGCTAAGTGTTCTTTCTGCTCTCCATGACATTTTTACCCTGTTCACACTAGGCTTCCTAGACAACTAGTATTTTCACAGATGTTTTATATTTTCTGAGCTTATACACATACATATACTTATATTTGGCCGTAATATCTGTATTAAGTTTTAAACTGAAATATCAGCGACTTTCTCGGCTTTCTCTTTTCCCTTGGCGAATATTTGTTCAAAAATATCTCCGTAAGAAGGACAATTCAAAATATTTATGAGATATGCAAGGTGAGTAAAAATAACTGAACAATTTAGTGATTTAAAAAAATTCAAACAACGCCATTCCCGGTCTTTTCTCACCCTGTACATTGTACAATTGTCGTCGTATATATCAATACAATGAATACGCTTTCCGATTTAATTTTTTTATTTCTATCGAGATTTATAACAGTATGGAATCAAAGAGAAGCTCTCATTTAATAGCTTCTCTTTTTTAACTTGGAATCTTGTTATTTGAAAAAAGCTTGTTAAAAATCAAACCTTTAATACAAAAGTCGTCTTTATTAAATTGATATAAACACCGACCACTGTAAAATTAGTAATATTATCATGAATAATATTCATGCATATATGTCTTTATATTGTATATACACCCTGATGGATAATGGATAAGGTTAGGTGTGCAGATGCTTATAAATGTCCAGACAGAAAAGTTCAAAGAAACATATCTTTAAGTCCCTGCTCTTCATATTAGCTAGCAACGTTTATCAATATTCTCTGTTCGAAAAGAGAACATACTTAATTGTGCGGACAAATTGAGGATGCACGTATGTTGGGAACGCACTATTGAGGGTGCACACAAGTGTGACATACATAATTTAAGTACACACAATTGTCGCAGTTTGTTGCTGCAACTATGTATTGACGACTATAAGACGAGGATTCGGATGTATATACTTTACATGTATAAATATATGTACGGTGAGACCTTAAAACTGTGAAATAGAAAGACGACTTTTAGACCCAAGTTCTTATATTCTAATTGGCCAATGAACATGAAATATAGCAATTGTGTAGTGTATACAGGCCCATTTGACTTAATCAGTTGATTTTATGGATATACAAGTAAAACTATTTGCTTTATGACAGCATTAAATACACATACGAATGCTGAAATGTCGTCTTCATATTCCAGAGTTTTATGAATCTCACTGTATATATGCATGCGACTGATGTATGTATTGATCAAGGTGCAGGGGTGCAAATAGATATGCAGATATTAATCCGCAATGATTTGAAACAATTACAATATACTCGATACTTATTAAATAAATATATTATATTAATAAATATTTATTGTTGGGAAACGAGACAGATGAAATTTTAAACGGTCAGTAGTGAGATATAACTCGTTCAAAAACACGCTTGATAGAAAACTTTGGTCCATTGAATTCTGAAAAATAGACCAGAGGCCAAATTTGAAGAATTATGAGCCGCGATTTAAATTTAAGCTGCGGCTCAAATATGGTTGGTTCCACTTATAATTTTTTCAAGATTTAAGCCGGCGCTCAATTGATACCGGTTTTGGGGGGATTTGAGACGCGGCTTAAATTCATTAAATTCAGACACTGGTTCTTTTGTTTTCACTTTTAATCTTATTGTCTTATTTCTTAATAAGTTATAAATGAGATAACTTATTTGTTGGCTGGTTGATCATTCAAGTTTATAGCGCAATATGTTTAGAAAGATTAGACTTTAAGAATACTGGAAATGTCTGGCAAAACCTGGTAAACTGATGTAATGTAATCCTAAATGATAATGGATCAATTCAATTGTAAAATAGATTTTAAACCACGGAGAACTAGAACCGGTAGAACTTTAGGGAACTTATAATAAATCTGAAAAACCAACGGAATCATCTCTTATAGAGTCAGGAACCAGGAGAATCAGGGAAACAAAAAGATATCAGGATATAACCAGAAATGGATGAATTCAAATAACCAAAAGGAAATCCTAATTGAAAGAGGAATATATGAGGCTAGAACGGGACGGGAAACCAGAAACTAAAGAAATGAATTTGAATCTAGGGGAGAATGGATGAATTATAATGATTATGCAAAGGCGGTGTATGTTGATATTACACAAGGTCCGGGTATTCTAGTGTTCATTTCCTCTAAACCACAAGAATAAGGAGGATTCAGGGGAGGAGCATAGGAGGGTTCAGGGTAGAGGAGGATTCAGGGGAGGAGCATAGGAGGGTTCAGGGTAGAGGAGGATTCAGGGGAGGAGCATAGGACGGTTCAGGGGAGGAGTAGAGAAGGGTTCAGGGGAGGAGCAGAGGAGGGTTCAGGGGAGGAGCAAAGGAGGGTTCAGGGGAGGAGCAAAGGAGGGTTTTGTGGAGGAGCAGAGGAGAGGGTTTAGTGGAGGAAAAAATAAAGGTTTAGAAGAGGAGCAGAGGCGGGATTCAGGGGATTAGTAAAGGGAGGTTCAGAGGAGGAGCAGAAGAGGGGTTTAGTGGAGGAGAAGATTAGGGTTCAGAGGAGGAGCAGAGGCGGGGTTCAGGGGATTAGTAAAGGGAGGTTCAGAGGAGGAGCAGAGGAGGGGTTCAGTGGAGGAGAAGATTAGGGTTCAGAGGAGGAGCAGAAGAGGGGTTTAGTGGAGGAGAAGATTAGGGTTCAGAGGAGGAGCAGAGGTGGGGTTCAGGGGACTAGTAAAGGGGGGTTCAGAGGAGGAGCAGAAGAGGGGTTTAGTGGAGGAAAAGATAAGGGTTCAGAGGAGGAGCAGAGGAGGAATTTGGAGAAGTAGGGAAGAGTTTTTTGAAAGAAGTAGTTGGAATTTAGGAAACGAGCACGATGTGTTCCCAGGGTTGATATTGGTGGATGTTGGTATTATAGTTACGTACTTTAATATACTGCTTAATACATAATACTTATACTGAGTTCCAGCGGCGCCATTTTCCTGTCAACACTAATTTTCCTAGGATTGAAAGTAGAATAAATTTTCTTTCAATTCTAGACTCATCTTTAAAGGTCTCTCAATTTTATGCCTTTGGAATATGAATTCTAAAATTTGAATTATTCCTCAAAACAAGTACTATTTTGACTTTGAGAATTTACGAAATAGTAGACATAAAGATTCAGAAATCATGTGTAACTAAAATGTTATAAAACAGTTTAAAAATATTATTGATTAGATTAAAGTTTTTGGATATGTTATGTTCTAAGATATATCTAGACTGAAATGTGAACACTGATAAAGATTGGGTAATACTAAATATTGTGTATTGAGTTATAAATAAATATCTCTGGTGCAAAACGTAGAAATAAAACAATTTGAGTACCACACATAGTCTACAACTTTTCTGAAATCCTAACTAAGAGTTGTGTACTCTGGATGTGAAGTGTACTAAAATTGTTCTGGAAGTGTACCGAAGTGTACTAAAATGTGTCCTGAGATATGTACCGAAGTGTACTAAGATGTGCTCTGGATATGTCTCGAAGTGTACTAAAATGTGTCCTGAGATGTGTACCGAAGTGTACTAAGACGTGTTCTGGATATGTGTCGAAGTGTACTAAAATGTGTACTGAGATGTGTACTGAAGTGTACTAAGATGTACTCCGGATATGTGTCGAAGTGTACTAAAATGTGTCCTGAGATGTGTACCGAAGTGTACTAAAATGTGTCCTGAGATGTGTACCGAAGTGTACTAAGATGTGTTCTGGATAAGTCTCGAAGTGTACTAAAATGTGTCCTGAAATGTGTACCGAAGTGTACTAAGATGTGTTCTGGATATGTCTCGAAGTGTACTAAAACGTGTCCTGAGATGTGTACCGAAGTGTACTAAGATGTGCTCCGGATATGTACCGAAGTGTACTAAAATGTGTCCTGAGATGTGTACCGAAGTATACTAAAATGTGTTCTGGATATGTCTCGAAGTGTACTAAAATGTGTACTGGGATGTGTACCGAAGTTTACTAAAATGGGTTCTGGGACATGGTCTGTTTACTCAGATAAACAGTGAGCATGACCCTACAGGTTTGCTGGTTTATGATCCTTTACATGGTAGATGTATCTGACAAGTATCTAGTGTACTAAGTTAGATAGTCATCCTTTCTCTTGTCTCAAGGCAATCAGAGGAATCTCAGGTATGCCGGGATACAGGGGACCAAGGAGGGATTCAGTCAGGATAATGATATGTTTCAACCCATTAGAGGAATTCAGTAAAAATAAGTTTAGTTTCTGGGAGAGATTCAGCAAGGAAAAGATTCAGTCATGATATGGTTGTTTCCTTGGGGGGGACTCAGTCAGAATATGGTTAGTTCCTTTCAGTAAGGATAATGGTTAGATCCCATAGAATGGATTCAATCTTGATATGGTTAGTTCCTTGTCCCCCACAATTCATTAAGGATATGGTTATTTCCCAGAAGGGATTCAATCTTGATATGGTTAGTTCTTTGGAGGGACTCGATCACAATATTGTTTAAAACATGTTTGTAAACCGGCTGAAGGAAATGAGTTTTTGCCCCAAATTCAAATTTTCTAATTCTTTTATTTGAATACAACTTGAAGGTGTAAAGCATTGAAAAATCAAACTTTGATTATTTGATCTAACAATATTCATAGTTCGAAATATCTAAAGTCTACGTCATTGGGTTGCAAAGATATAGGGATAATTAAATCAGAGTTTGTGGCAAAGACTCAGCTCTTTTGAGGACGTAAAGATGATCAGAAGTGTATAAACATAAAAACAGAGAGGGGAAAGTGAACTTGACTTTCTTCCGTATTATTTATTAAAATTCTATGGTGCACTGTGTCTTTAAATTAATATTTTTGGAGTGCTTTGATTAAGATATTAAGCTTCTTAGTTTCTTAGCTTCTTTAAAGAATTTTTTTTAAAGAACTGAATTTAAGAGGAAAAAGAAATAGAACCATTGAGAGTATAAGAGAAAGATGCAAAATGGGGAGAAAAAATGAGACAATTAAGAAGATAAGAATTGAAAGACGATAAAGTGTGGGAGAGGTTTGAAACAAAATGAGAAGCCCTGGGATCAGGATCAAGGATAAAGATGAATAATGAAGGTGGTAGGAGAGAAGGAAGAATGGTTGAAGGAGGATTATGTAGAATTAAAGTAGTTTTAGGTAGATCGTGATCTAGGAGCGGGAACCATGAATTGGATCGAGGGGAGGGTTTGGGGTAGGGTCGGAGTAGGGTTGGGATAGGAGCAGGGTTGGGGGAGGAATGGCTTGAAAATTGGCAGGGAGAGGCTAGGAAAGGGGGACTGGACTGAAGATATCCTTGAATTTCTCTGTTTCTGTGAATTGTAAAATATTTAGAAGAAATTACCTTGAAAAATGATTGTCACGCGCTCCGTAAAGTATTCCAGTATATAGCATGGAATTTATACTAAATCTTAACATGCTACACAATTTATGATATTCAAATACATTTTCAAATTCAGATTACTTTATATTTATGTACATTTTATAAACAAGATCATTTGATTTATAGTTTTCATGTACATGATAGATAAAGACACGGATAGTATAAAACTAAACAATGTGAACTAATTATGTTTCAATGCATTGCACAGACATATTTCTAATTTTTAAGAAGCATAAGGTTAACAGGATTTACAGGATCCAAGAACGTAAACATAATAGGTTTTACAGTATTATTTTTGCGTAAATATCATAAGATTTACAGTGTTAATGAACATAAATATCATAAGATTTACAGTACTCTTTTTGCGTAAATATCATAAGATTTACAGTATTAATTAACGTAAATATAATAAGATTTACAGTAACGTAACCAGCATAGGATTTACAGTATTCACGAACTAAAATGGGTAAGATTTACTGTATTCATGAACTTAAATGCATAAGATTTACAGTATTCATGAAGTTAAATAGCTATAGGATTTAAAGTATGAATTAACGTAAATATCATATAATGTATAGTATTAATTAACGTAAATATAATCAGATTTACAGTAACGTAACCAGCATAGGATTTACTGTATTCACGAACTAAAATGGGTAAGATTTACTGTATTCATGCATAAGATTTACAGTACTCATTAAGTTAAATAGCTATAGGATTTAAAGTATGAATGAACGTAAATATTATAAAATGTACAGTATTAATTAACGTATATATAACAAGATTTACAGTAACGTAACCAGCATAGGATTTACAGTATTCATAAACTTAAATGGGCAAGATTTAATGTATTCATGAACTTAACACAAGATTTACAGTATTCATGAAGCTAAATAGCTATTGGATTTAAAGTATGAATGAACGTAAATATCATAAAATGTACAGTATTAATTATCGTAAATATAATCAGATTTGCAGTAACGTAACCAGCATAGGATTTACAGTATCTATGTAAAACAGATTTCCAGCATTTTTTATACAACGTATCCTTGTATACAAATCATTGGATAGAAGAGAAGTATCTATAGAGCTTTGATACTCTTAATACGGATTGCTTTATCCCGATATCCACATTAATGAGCACTTTTAATTTGAGGATTAATGCTAAATCTCTCCATTTCAGTATTCTCTTCAGGGTACAATCCAACGTAGAGATGTGCATCGTTTTTGTGAACGAACGAAATATTTCGTTAAAAAATTGGTGCCGTTCAGAAAAAAAAAACGATGGACGAAAGACTTGAATCATTCAGAGATATGAAAAACCATCGAAAAAAATCCCAAAAATGAACGATTTTAAATCGTTCGACGATCTTGAAAAAAATTGCTTTTTTACATGAACGAACAAATTTTTAAAAAGACAGTTTATTTCCTAAATGACTTATTTTTTAAACAAATTTTTTAAAAACAATAGTTTTTTTACTGAACGAACGATTTCATTGAACGAACTATTTTACTGAACGAACGATTTTACCAAACGATCGTTCAATGAGAAAACGAATGAAATATATGGGAAATCAGCGATAATTTCGCGAACGAACGAATTCGATATTTTTTGAGCCATTGAAAAAAGATTAAGTCGAGTAAAGATTAGGTTGATCTGAAGATTACAAAAAGATCGAGTCCCCAGCTCAAGACATACCATTTGTTAAACGTATTCTTGCATTCATGAGCATGGCATGGATAGTATTTAAATTTAAGTTGTGGGTTAAAAAAGCTAAAAAAAACCCGATTAAATCAAAATCTTAAACTAAATAACCCTCTAAAATCCTTCCTCCTCCACATTTTGTGTAAGACCCGCCCACCCTTTCACCACTGCACCTTGGAAGAAGAAATCCTTCAATATATTATTTATATATGCTGATCCTCCCCCCCCCCTCAATCCCTTATCCCATAAACCATGTATATATAATTTCTAAAAACATGAATCTGATCCGACCTACTACACAGTTTACTCGTAACCATGCTAATATAGATTAGCCGTAGGGATCAAGTATGTTTCACAATTTCACAAGAATTTAAACTTTTCTTTTCTGGCTAGCTTTGGTTCGCTGATGTCAATATTAACAATTATTTTCTGGTTTGTCTTTTGTTTAAAGAAATTGAATTTAGGCCCAAGACTCTGATTTTCTAATCCTTATCCTTTGTAACTCAGTGTCGTAGACCTGAGATATTTCAAACTATGAATTTTATGAATTTTCATCTAAGTTTGAAAAAGCAAAGGTTTACACCATTAGTTTAAAAAGATAAAAGGTTTAGCAAATTTGAGATTCTGGCAAAGATTCAATTCCTTTGAAGGCGACCTCTCTCAATAACTTGTAAGATTTGGCCCATAAAAGGCCTGATAATCCCGATCCCTCGAAGAAGTGAATTTAGAATAAGTTTAACTCAATCTGTTTCATCTAACAGTTTCCAACTCTTGAAATATTATATTTGTATGGGGTTTCTACATCAAAAGAATGGAAAAAAGAGAATAGATAATTCATATTTTCAGCCAGATTTTTCAGAGTTTGTCATCACACATCTTAAGATGTTATCTTTAATATCTAAAGAATTCATAAAAGGGAATTGTGTAGATCAAGACTTGTACATTGTACATTGTGCAAAGCATAGAAAACTTCAAGTTGTTTACACGTTTGAGCAAATACAGCTTAACTATTAAACATATCTAAACCATGTCAGCAATAATTTTGTTTTGTCATGAATCAGTTCTCGAACTAAGCGTTACGTACTTTTTATTTTTTCTTAAGGTCAGTTCAAAAACACTATAAAGGTGATAAGATAACCTATTTTCGTTTTTCTTACAATTTGAATTGAATATTGTTGTATGTTTTATACATTATTTAATATAAGTTTTTGGAAACTTTAAATTTTAATGTCATTATCTCTAATGCCAACAAAAGGTTTTTTGAAGATTTAAAATTTTAAAGATTAAGGATCTAAAAGACAATACTTAATAACAATATATCATTGGAAACAATGGACACAATCATGGTTTTTACTTAAATATTAAACAAGTGTTTGATCAGCTACGTCCCAGTAATCACAGAATCAGTAAGAGTAAAAACACTGTAAAATCGTATGTATTAGTAAATCATCACGGATGAATCGAACCCATGCACACTTCATAATTGCAGATACATTAGATAGATACGTTATCACACCTCAAAACAATTCAACTTCATAAATTTATTTCAAAGCAAATAATGAAAAAATGACATTTCAAGAATGAAACGGTCTGGAAAACGTTTAGCCTAGCTTTCTATATTAAATAATATTTTGCACAACTTATTAAATAATGATCATTGTGCAAAGAGATCATTGTGCAAACTGTACATTGTGCAAACTGTACATTGTGCAAACTGTACATTGTGCAAACAGATCATTGTGCAAACAGATCATTGTGCAAACTGTACATTGTTCAAACTGTACATTGTGCACACTGTACATTGTGCAAACAGATCATTGTGCAAACTGTACAGTGTGCACACTGTACATTGTGAAAACTCTACAGTGTGCAAACTGTACATTGTGCAAACTGTACATTGTGCAAACAAATCATTGTGCAAACAGATCATTGTGCAAACTGTACATTGTGCAAACTGTACATCGTGCAAACTTTACATTGTGTAAACTTAACACTGTGAAAACTGTACATTGTGCATACTGTACATTGTGCAAACTGTACATTTGCAAACTGTACATTGTACAAACTGTAGATTGTGCAAACTGTACATTATGCAAACTGTACATTGTGCAAACTCTACATTGTGCAAACTGTACATTGTGTAAACTGTACATTGTGCAAACTGTACATTGTGCAAACTGTACATTGTACAAACTGTAAATTGTGAAAACTGAACATTGTACAAATTAAACATTGTGTAAACTGTAAATTGTGCACACATGACGTACTGCACAGTACAATGTGCACTGTGCACAAAAAAGTACACACTTAATAAATACTTTACTTAGATTCATATATAGCCCTGTAGATGACATGCTTACACAATGTACATATATACTGTACATATATACTGTACATATATACTGTACATATATACTGTACATATATACTGTACATATATACTGTACAAAGACTCATTTTAAAGCTCACATATTTTAAAATGTATATCAAATCAAATCAAATCAAATATATATATTTGTCCCAAGCCAAAAACATAGAAAATATCATATTTTAAAACATATTTATATATATAAATGTATACACACTGAATACTGAACAGTACATCAAAACATAATAATACATTCAAGCTTAAAGCAATCCTTTACACCGTTAGCACGCCACGTGCAGGAAATTAAAAGACTTCAAAATTATTTTAAATATCTTTCTTTTTACAGGAGAAAAGAACCTTGCGAAACTATTAGCCTTATAAATTACAATTCAGATGTACCTACATAAGGTTCGCTAAATCCGAGACCAAATCAGATTCACCTACATAAAGTTCGCCCAATCCGAGACCAAATCAGATGTACCTACATAAGGTTCGCCCAATCTGAGACCAAATCAGATGTACCTACATAAAGTTCGCCCAATCCGAGACCAAATCAGATGTACCTACATAAGGTGCGCCCAATCTGAGACCAAATCAGATGTACCAACATAAGGTGCGCCCAATCTGAGACCAAATCAGATGTGCCAACATAAGGTGCGCCCAATCTGAGACCAAATCAGATCTACCTACACAAGGTTCGCCCAATCCGAGACCAATTCAGATGTACCTACATAAAGTTCGCCCAATCCGAGACCAAATCAGATGTACCTACATAAAGTTCGTCCAATCCGAGACCAAATTAGATGTACCTACATAAAGTTCGCCCAATCCTAGACCAATTCAGATGTAATTACATAAAGTTCGCCCAATCTGAGACCAAAACAGATGTACCACATAAAGTTCGCCAATTCCGAGACCAAATCAGATGTACCTACATAAGGTTCGCCCAATCTGAGACCAATTAAGATGTACCTACATAAGGTTCGCCCAATCTGAGACAAAATCAGATGTACCTACATAAAGTTCGCTATATCTGAGACCAAATCAGATGTACCTACATAAAGTTCGCCCAATCTGAGACCAAATCAGATGTACCTACATAAAGTTCGCCTAATCTGGGACCAAAACAGATGTACTTACATAAAGCTCCAAATCAGATGTACCACATAAAGTTCGCCAATTCCGAGACCAAATCAGATGTACCTACATAAAGTTCGCTATATCTGAGACCAATCAAATGAACCTACATAAATTTCGCCCAATCCGAGACCAAATCAGATGTACCAACATAAAGTTCGCCCATTCCGAGACCAAATCAGATGTACCTACATAAAGTTCGCCCAATCCGAGAGCAAATCAGATGTACCAACATAAAGTTCGCCCATTCCGAGACCAAATCAGATGTACTTACATAAAGCTCGCACAACCTGAGACCAAATCAGATGTACCAACATAAAGTTCGCCCATTCCGAGACCAAATCAGATGTACCAACATAAAGTTCGCCCAATCCGAGACCAAATCAGATGTACCTACATAAAGCTCGCCCAACCTGAGACCAAATCAGATGTACTTACATAAAGGTTCGCCAAATCCAAGACCAAATCAGATGTACCAACATAAGGTTCGCCAAATCCAAGACCAAATCAGATGTACCAACATAAGGTTCGCCCAATCCGAGACCAAATCAGATGTACCAACATAAGGTTCGCCCAATCCGAGACCAAATCAGATGTACTTACATAAGGTTCGCCAAATCCGAGACCAAATCAGATGTACCTACATAAAGTTCGCCCAATCCGAGACCAATTCAAAATATAATCTATCCCTCTTGTCTCAAAAATATGAAAACACTATTACAATTCGTTATTTTTCTGCATGTATCGCTTGAATTAACAATATTATATCATGATTTTTAAACTTCAGTGATTTATTTTTAGGTTTAGAAAATATATTTTGAAGAAGATTTAATGTTCCTGATTGCAGATTTTTTGCATTGAGTGGCAGTAGTAAAACTTGTGTTAGAACGTGTAAAGCTAGCCTCTGCTGAGCGGAGAAACTTGAACCGGGTGCCCAGTGCGCAAACTCGTGGCAAACTCTCCCTGCGCGCTTAATCTGCGAGTCCATACTTGGACTTGTTTGCCCGAAGCCTTAATTTCGCATATTTTCCGCTATCTCGTATGTTTTGCAATTTTTTTATGTCACAGTGTTTCCCTGCGAGCTCTTTTGCCATTTTTAAAAATAATCTGTGTTCGAATGTTCGTAAAACCATGATATTTATAATCTTTAATTCCTTAAGATTAATTAAATGATACAAAATACAAAGCGCAAAACATCAGAGAAAAACTATAAAAAAAATGTTAAAATACCAAATGTCTAATGTAGAAAATGTTAAGGGAATAATAATTTTTTGGAAGCTTCAGAAAGATCAGATTAAGTTTTTCAAATTAATCAATTTAAAACCTACATTTAGTACAGCTTTTAAAGCTCTTTCTATCAATATAAGTTAAAATCAAACGCTTAAAACTTAAATGATGTTTATTAATTTTCTTACTTAAATTAATTGTTTAAAATCTAATTTTGTACTCATTTGACCAAGAAGAAGTAAAGCAAGGATAAGCCATCTCAGATTATGATGAGAACAGTTTTAGATTTAAAAGGATTGATTTTCACTTTTATGTTTTTTAATGAATAAATCTTTTTTTTTAATATATCTTCACTTTCATCTTTATTCTGTGGTCATTGCAGAATAGATAATAAAAATACATGGATCAACAATGTTTCTAATGTTAGAATAAAACACTAACAGTTTGTTCTTCATATAGAACTAACAAAACAATCGAACTAAATTCTTACACGTTGCGATCCTTTCAATCCATGGAAATACATTACTTTCATTTAACTTCATTTTATACTACAGGGTGTTAATTCTGTAATTTTTGAAAAGCTTATATCTCAGCCATTTTGAAAAATCTTTTTGATTTAAAAAAATCTGATTAGCTCATAAATGGACGTTTTATAATCCGTAAAGTAAATCCGGGAAATAAAAACATTTAAATCTGCAATTTCATGTTTTCTGTCCCACAAAAATCTTGTGCTTTCTGGAGGGCCGGACCAGAAATAATGCCCCGATATTTCTGAAATTTGTATATGATCCAGGCTTACAGCTCGATCAGTCATAAAATGAGGCCGCAGTGTTAAAAACCCTGTCGCACCCTATCTCGATAATGTCAAAGTATCAGACAGCTTCCCCTCCTGAACCAATTTGTATGCCAAAAAGAACAAAGGCATTTTTGATCATTTAACGAAAAAATCTAAATAATTTTTTGGCTTTATGTCCAAACGTCCATATGTGTAGACAACCTTAAAGATTTAATAAATGTAATCCATAATGATTTAACCTGTGCTGTACCAGAATCATAAATTACAGAATTAAAAAACACCCGGTTGTTGAACATACAGGTGCATGCCATTGTCTCCAAAGGTATGCTCAACCTCCTTCCCTTCAGCTTTGTTTCGGGTCAGATTTAAAAACAGAGAATGTTTTCGGCACATCTCCGTCTCACACAAAGATCAACATAGCACACATATTGCATAGTAAAATGTTTAGCTGGTGAATACATAACATACAATCTGTGAATAATTCTGCAATCCGTAGCAATTCCACTTAAACAACCAGGGTTTTTATTTCAGAAGTAACAACTAAATGTTTTAAACTGACCCGATCATCTATCTCTGAGATCAGATCATTCCTTGATCACCCAAGACACACTCTACTAGTAAATTACTCAATTCTATTAACAACATAAATTATATTATAAATACTTATTATTAATAAAACTTTATTTTGTAGGTTTGAAATATATACATATTTGCAACTTTTTGTTTGTGGTTAAGAGCAGTTTCTACATATTTATCTTTAAAATATCCTTTACTTTGCCTCCATCCTTATTTCTCCAAGATGAATTGGTTTCTTCATGTTACCTAAATCTACTTCTATAGAAATACTTGACCTCTTCACTCCTCCTACCTTGCCCCAAATACGTGTCCACCCCAAGCGAATTCTCCAGGATAAGTCTGACATTGAAACAACCTGTTAGAAACCATTCTTATACTCAACATGGTCAACTTGTCAACATTTCTAGAATTCTTCAGGGTTAAATATTCTTTCTAGAATACTTCAAGGTTAAATATTCTTTCTAGAATACTTCAGGGATAAATATTCTTTCTAGAATACTTCAAGGTTAAACATAGCTTCTAGAATACTTCAGGGTAAATATTCTTTCTAGAATACTTCAAGGTTAAATAGACTTTCTAGAATACTTCAGGGATAAATATTCTTTCTAGAATACTTCAGGGATAAATATTCTTTCTTGAATACTTTAAGGTTAAACAAACTTACTAGAATACTTCAGAGTTAAATATAGTTTTTAGAATACTTCAAGGTTAAACATAGTTTCTAGAATACTTCAAGGTTACACATGGTTTCTAGAATACTTCAAGTCTTAATATAGTCTCTAGAATAATTTAGGGATAAATATTCTCTCTAGAAAACTTTAAGGTAAAACATAGGTTCTAAAATTTTTAAGAGGTAAATATAGTTTCTTAAAGAGTTCAATTTTTAACATAGTTTCTAGATTTCCAGAAGGTTAAATACAGTTTCTAGAATTCTTCAGGGTTCAATATCGTTTATAGAATTCCTCAGGACTTAATATAGTTTCTTGATTACTTTTAAATATAATTTCTAAAATACTTTAGGGTTGAATAAAGTTTCTAGAAATCTATTTCTCTATCTATCTATTTGTCTATGTTATATATATATATATATATATATATATATATATATATATATCTTTTTATCTATGTTATATATTTATCTATCTATCCATCTATTTTATTTATCTTGGGTTTATTGGGGGAATAATATAACAATGATGTAAAGCCCAATAAAATAATTAAACTTGATTATGTCTCTTTAAGGGGTATAAAATATAAATGTGTTCTGCTCCTAAAAAGATCAAAGGATACAAAGAATTAATGATTGGGATTCCAAAGCGTAAAATATTAGTGCGTATGGGAAATTTTTTCTACTTTTATATCTATATTCTTAAACTGGCAATCATTGATGATTTGCAAGGGGGTAGAAAAATTTTAAATAATGAAGACTAAGGTTTTTTAAAACTAGGGTTTCCACGGAATGACCATATTTTTGGTGCAACATTTGCTACATTTCGCGCACATTTTTTGCGATGTTTTGCGCGTTTTTGCGCAATTTTTTGGCGTAATTTCCACAAAGCCGGAAGTATTTCGCGAAACGTAAATTTTTACGGAAAAAATAATATTTTTAAGCAACTTGACCAAAATTAAGAGTTTCAGTCTAGTGTCAGCACAGAATAAAACTACTACAGGTTTATTCAAAAATTTACTTAAGAGCAAAATTCATGACTATGCTACTCCGAATTGATTACTTTTAGTCACAACAACTTCAAAATAAGGGAAATAAATTAATCAAATAGAAATTAGAAAATTGAAAATCGAAAATTGAAAATTTATGCATATTTTCTTTAGATGTCTGAATCTTTGTGTGGTGGCAACATTTAATAATATTTCAAATGTTGCCTACTTCTAATCGAATATATACTTCTAGTCGAATATATACTTCTAGTCGAATATATACTTCTAGTCGAATTCGAATATATACTTCTAGTCGAATATATACTTCTAGTCGAATATATACTTCTAGTCGAATGCAAATGATTGAAATATCAAAGGGTTATTGCCTACTGAGATTTGGTTTTACCTCACAAATCATTTATCCTTTTTTCCTAGGCAGGGACATATACATTTAAAAATACTACGCGTCTGTTTCTAGCGTACGTTTAAAAGGAGTAGTTGGCAAAATACTGTTCGATTTTAGTGTGCGAGCGTGCACATCTTGATTTTCAGTGTGCCATCATGCATCAGGTTGCAAAGTAGAGTTTTAGGCAAGTAATCAGTTCCCTTTATAAGCATTGCAATTATATGCCAAAAAGTGTATTCTAATAAATAACCTTTTAATGAGAATATGTTCCGCAAAATTGCGCAGAACGGAATAAAGACGGAAAAGAGCAATTTTGCGCGAATTGAAGTGTGCGAATGATTACGCAAAGTGCTATTTTTAGCGAAAAAATTTAACGCAACGAAAGCAAAAATTTTCACTTTCTTTCGCAAAAATTGCGCAAAATTTTTGCAAATGGAAACCCTATTAACCCCCCTATAGTTAAAATTGCTCTACCACTACTCTCCCATTCTACATAGTTACTTTTATATTTATCATTCTTAATGTGAGTGGCAGTGGTAACTAA
Source organism: Eurytemora carolleeae (assembly GCF_000591075.1). NCBI lineage: Eukaryota > Metazoa > Arthropoda > Copepoda > Calanoida > Temoridae > Eurytemora > Eurytemora carolleeae. Next base: position 50,998 of record NW_019396582.1, on the reverse strand, counting down.
TTAAATGAATGTAAGAGCAAGATAATCTTTCATTTTAATGTCTTATCCGTCCTTCCATTAGTAAATTAATTTGAATTGTCAGAATATTAAATTTTTTATTTCTACCTAAATCTACAAGACACAAACTGCGTAATTTCTGTAATGTTTCGTAGAAACTACTTGTTTAAAAGTTCAGGGTCGCAAAACAAATTTGTGATCTCGAGTTTGGGATAATGTCAAAATATCCCAATTGTTTAAATTTTTAAACTGGCATTTAAATTCTAGATTAAATTAAAATTTATAGTTTAACAACGATTGTAAAGAATTTTCTACTAAATAAAAACAATTTTCCCATTTCCTTCAGAATTTATTGTATGCATTGTTACAAACAAATACGAATACTTTTTCAGATGAAATTTTCTGATTGAAAAATTTAATAATCTTTCGAATAGATTTTTTATTGAAACTTTAAGGAAATATGTGAATTTTACATTTTTCAAAAAAATATAAGATTTATGAACTTAAATAAATACATTTTCATTTTTATGGTATTTTCGCACCCCAGCTAAATTGTGAGGTTTTCTGGAAAAATATGCGGAGAAATGGATTCATTGTAATCTGACTTCCTAACCTTCTTTACTTGTCTCAGGTTTCATTTGCTTAAATACGTTGTCTATAATTACATTTGCCATAATTTAACTTATCATAATTACATTTGCCATAATTTAACTTATCATAATTACATTTGCCATAATACGTGTTCAATAATTACATTTTCCATAATTGCACTGAACATGTAAATTACACTGGCAATATTCCTTTTGCCATAAGCAATGCTTGCTATAAATTGCCTTATTGTCACATTTGAAATAAGTTTGTCATTTCTTTAATTTTAAAGGAATTTAAAAGGTTTGCCACAGACTCAAATTTTCTGATCCCTATATCTTTACAACTTGATGATGTGAACCTTTGATATTTGAAACTTTAATTATTTTATCAAACAGAAATAAAATGTTGACCTATGAATATGTTTATAACATTGGGTTGCAAAGATATTGATATTAGAAAATCAGAGTTTGTGGAAAATTATCGATTCTTTTAACAGATTGAACTTAAAATACGAAATAGCTACGTACAAAAAATCAACTCGACCCAGAATATTTTAATCAACGGAAGACAGTCTGCTGCTGCAAGGATTAGAAATAAAAAGATTATCTAAACCAAAAGTATGTCAAAAATAAACTTTTGTTTCATTTCCTCGAATTATCAGCTGATCCACAGTTCTAGGTAACTAGGATGTTTGTCATGATATGTTTCATGACGTTTTGTGTAAACTCATTGGCAAGGATTTATAATTAAACATTAGTTTTTAGTTTTAAAGGAGAGAAACCCCTCTTCATACGCCCCTGAACTCAATATCTCCTCCCATAGATCTTTCCTTCCCAATATCAACACAGAAATCACACTTGCACTCCCTTATTGTTTATAATAAAGTATAAGAGTGCAGTTCCTATGTTGAAACCCAGTGGAGCGGTGGAGCCACCTGGGGAGAAAAACAAGGACTTAGGGAAAACAAATGGTTTTAATTGTTTGAGAACCTGGCTCCATTGTTCTTTAATCCTTTCACTTCGTAGAGTATTCAGTAACAATGCAAGAGTCTCACAGGGAACCAGAAATTCAAATTAATTTCATTCATTGCTAGAAAATTACGCAATTGTCGGGAAATAAAATTTTTGTGATTTTTTAACGTTAGGAATATCAAATACACATATTTGTTATTACGAAACATAAAAGAGATGGTTGCAAAGCATCTGATATTTTTTTAATTTAACCCTCACAGGATCTAATTGTGATGACCATAAATTCGAACATATTATTCTAAATATTGGAATCTTGAACTACAGAATAGATATATATTATTCTAAATATTAAAATCATGCGCTGTAGAAGAGAAGTATTATTCTAAACATTGATTTCTATGTACTAGAAGATAGAAATATTATTCGAAATATTGATATCAAACTACAGAATTGAAATTTTACTCTAAATATTGATATCAAAGAACTACAGGATAGAAATACTATTCTAAATATTGAAATCATGAACTACAGGATAGAAATACTATTCCAAATATTGATATCATGAACTACAGAATAGAAATTTTATTCTAAATATTGATATCAATGAACTACAGGATAGAAATACTATTCTAAATATTGAAATCATGAACTAAGTGATAGAAATATTATTCTAAATATTGATATCATGAACTACAGGATAGAAATACTATTCTGAATATTGATTCGAAATATTGATATCTATGAACTACAGCATAGACTATTCTAAAAATTGATATTTACAACTGTAAGGATAGAAATATTATAGTAAATATTGAAATCATGACAATACAGAATAGAATTGTTATTCTAAATATTGAACCAGATATTAATATATCGATATCTATGAACTACAGCATAGAAATATTATTCTAAATATTGAACCAGAGGCTAAAAAAAAGAAAAGTTTAAATTCTTGTGAAATTGTGAAACATACTTTATCCCTACGGCTAATCTATATTAGCATGGTTACGAGTAAACTGTGCATTAGGTCGGATCAGATTCATGTTTTTAGAATTAGTTAATCTAGATCTAGATCCAGATTTCCTAAACATGACGTTGAATTCAGGGGCGTACTCAGGAATTTGTCCAGTGGGGCTTCTATATTTTTTTCTTTCAATGGGGAGGCTCAGCACACGTGAAGGCCTGAAAATATCCCGGAAACCATAGATTTCACCGATCAATAGGGGATTGAGCTACCAAAGCCCCCCACCCCCCGAGTACGCCTCTTACCGTATTATATTTATACTGTTTTGGTTCTCTAAGAACACTAATTAAACTTTATATGTATCGGTTCTGAAATTAGAATATCGAAATTCTGAAAATTTATGTATTTAGAATATAATTTAAGATCATATTTAATTAGAAATAAGAAAGAATATCAAGAAGAGTATTTTTAGAAGAATCAAAAAGAGTATATAGAAAAAAAGCATCCTAAGAACAATTGTATATGAAGGTTCATAAAAAGTGTCAAAAAGGGGAACATCAATAACATTTGTATAGAAAGGATCATCTATATATAAATTTGGCTTGTCTGAGTGTTTGTCTGTTTGTTTGTATCCAATAAACGTCAAAAAGGCTGAACCGATCGGGCCCAAATTTTTTGTGGGACCTCACGTGACCCCAGGGAAGGTTTATGAATGATCAAAATTTTAAAAATTTGTGTTTAAAAGTTTTTTATTTTTGAAAAATTTTGAAAATGCGCAAAAAAATATTATGAAATCCGCAAACTTTTTTGTTTTTGTTTTATACTGTGCAAAGAGAAGATGTTCAGAGATAAAGCCACAATTAAAAGTTGAAATAGAAGATGAGCGCGAAGCGCCCTAAAAGCCTAGTTTTTTAAATGCTCTTAATTAGTGTAAATAAGAGGATAAATAAAAACATGTTTTCTAAGTGAGCATAAACAGTGTAAAGAAGATTTTTAGAGTAATGATCGTAGATAGTGTAAAAATCCCATACACTCTCCTCTTTATGATAATTTTTAAAGGATCATAATGAGTGTTTTAATGTCCGTTACATAATTCTTCCTTTTAAGTTTGATCCTTCGTAAAAAATACCAGCCGAAAAGTAGTATTATGTGTTACGAAATCTTTGAAGTTTGTGAAAAAGCTTGTTATTATAACAATATAGATGAAGAAGAATAGGAAAATTTGGCGAAAAATTCAACGATATTTCGAGATCTGCAGAATAAATACATTCTCGAGTAAATATCGAGTTCAAACGTTAAAGTTAAGCGCTATTTAAACCTAAGATAAAATTACGAGAAAATGTTTCAAATTGTAAAGGAATTTAGTTTTTGCAACAAAACTCAAGTTATCTAAGCAACTTGATGGTATAAACCTTTGATATTTCAAACTTATATTGTTTTATTTAACAGAATTCATTGTTTGAACGATCAAACGTATACGACATTGGGTTCAAAAGACATAGGGATTAGAAAATCAAAGACTCAATTCCTTTGGTTTAATCTTATAGTTGAGATGTTGCAACTAATAATGGTTTGTAATATACCAGAAAAAATTATAGGAACATTAACACATGGCTCAGATATGTCCACTAAAATATCAAAAATTGGCCTACAACGATTAATTATTTGTTCAAGGGTAGGGGCACTAATTGAAATGGGGAAAACCTAAACATGAAAGGAAAGTTATAATGGTTTAACTTAAGTTCCAAGCTCTGTCCATGTATAGGAACGATGTTGAGTTGTTAAATGTTCATCATAATATAGAGAAGACGTTTCGGAAATCTGATTTAAGGCCAACCCATGCATTCAATCTAGAAAAAAATATAAAACTTCTTCCAAACATCATGGAATTTTTGAAAGAGAAATATGTAAACTTGCTTTAACATGACCCATCAGAACATGGTTTTTAACATTCAGGGTACATTTATTTTTTTGTTGATGATGTAAGGAAACTTGATCTGTGTCCGAATTTAATGAATTTAAGCCGCGTCTCAAATTCCCAAAAACCGGTTTCAATTGAGCGCCGGCTTAAATCTTGAAAAATTAAATACAATTTTAAGTGGAACCAACCATATTTGAGCCACGGCTCAAATTATTAACATTCAGTCTCTGTTTGGTTAACAACTGTATTACTAATTAAACCGTATTTTTGTAATTGTGCATAAATTGTAGCACATATGTGCAGGTCTAATATGAATTTGAATATATGTACAATGTACATTGTACATAATAATTGTATATTTGCAGGATGGCCTCCCAAGCTTGTCAGTTTAATACATGTAAAACATGGTTCAAGTATTCTACATGTTTTGTCCATCTTAGCTCTTCAACTTGGTCAAGGATACGCGTGGAGGAGCTAATCAATGACTTTTATTAAATTTATACAGGCAATAAATCAAGTATCATATATGAGGTATTTCAATGTGTTTCGTAATTTCCCAGATCTTCAAGGACAAGACTGTATAGAGGAGCTACCAGATATACTAGAGGTGGAGGGATAACCTTGAAATATTATGGATCTACTAATCACTGATCAAATAGACACATATACACTGATCAATTAACTAATTTAAACTTTCTTATTTAGCATATATATATATATATATTTTTTTTAATCGATTTTACTAATTTTACTAATTTTACTTGAGGTTTGACTTCTGAACATTAAAACTAAGGAGCTCAATGTTTTTGATAACATACAGGATAAAAACTTCGATTTCTAAATTGATTTTATTTGATAAGTGTTTAAAACTTAAAAAATAGTATTGAATAATTAAAGGCACGTAATAAAGTGACCAGCAGGAGCAGGAGGGGAGGGGGGGCTGGACCACTAGGTGTCCTTGCAGTCTACTCACCAGCCAAATAATATGAATGAAAGTTCACTCCCCCCCCACTCCCACTCTATGCCATATTCCCCCCTCCCCCGAACTAACCACTTCAGGCCTATAGCATGGGGAGATTTCACCGGCGCACAGGCGGGCATGATCAGTCGGGTTCAAGACACGGAGTAAAGAGGACGTTTACAGGATATGTGAATTGCGGATTAGTATCTAGTAGAATAGTGTGTGTCTTCTTTAAGTTTGTTTTTCCCTTGGCACATCATTCAGTTCCTAAATGTAAGTATAAGTTATTTTTTTAAAATCAGATATTTAGAGTTCCAGTGTGTGTGTACGTGTGAAGAATGCGTACAGATTGCGTGAAACGGGAACCCGGTATTGTGTAACTTTCCATTTCGTTGGAGCTCAAGTCTAGGATTCATACTTTTACTTTTATTCAAAATAATTTAAATTCTTTTCAAATATTTTTAAATCTATTTTATTGTTGGGATAAAAATACATTTTTTATAGTTTGGTTCAAGGGTGTCTCAAATTTTAATTTTTTTTTTCAAAGATGTACAGAGTTTTAAAAATATTGGTAAACTTTTTTCTTAGTTGCTATTTTCATTCCTTTAAGAAGTTCCCAGTTTTTCTTCAGTGTTTTTATATGTTTTTTTGAGTAAGGAATGGGCGAGGCAAAAAGCTATTTTTAATGTAAGGGGTGGGGGGGGAGGAGGGGGGTCAATTATAATGAGTTAAGGCATTTAATTTAGATAATAATTAATTATAAATTTTAAGTTCTAAGATACTATCATAAATGGAATCTTCAGACCCCCCCCCCCCTCTCCATCCCTACTTCCCGGAATTTCAGGGACAACTACGAGCCCTCAGCTAACTTTCTACACACACACACACTTTCATTTTCCTTTAATCTTGATAAAATATTAACTAATTTAAACTTGAAATTTCATAATTTTAAGAAATTTTACAAAAATGTACAATTTTACATTGAGTAGCTTAAGAAAAATAACAGCTTTTGTAATAATGATTAGAATAATATCAATCTTATAAAAGCATAAGAAAAGTATGTATTACAAAAACGAGTTTCTTCACATATTTCTGGGGATAATGAAATGGAATAATAATGATGAAAATTAATGGTATTTAAATAAGTTGAATAGATGTAAATAAAGGGTGTGTATGGTCGAGTATGGGTGTAATATTGCAGAACACACCTTCAACCCTCATCATACTAAACCACAGAATTTAAGTACTTGTATACACATATATACATATATATATATATTTATATACAAATCAATAAATTGAAAAGATATATATTATATATTATAAACACCTCTGGTTTAGGCTAAATAAACTAAGTCAAAGCTCAACACCCTAGAATACGTTAAGTAAATACCCTTTTAGCTCATAACCCCCCCGGCCCCCCCCTCCCAATTTGCCACTCCCTGAAATCAGGGGGGGGCATGTCGTGCATGTTACCCTCTCCCCCCTAACTCTTCACTCTTCAAGCCTTCTCTCTTTATCTTGATTGAAAAATGTCTTGACTCAAAAATTCACATAATTTTCATTACAAGTAGATCGCGTTGAAATTATTTGTTAGTATCTCCTGTCCTTTTCGTCTTTAATCCCCACCCCCCTCCTACCAGAGGCCTGCTGCTCATTTGAACTGTATAATAAAAAGTCACCTACTTCACGATTATACTTCATAGAAATAAAACATGATAACCCTGTGTCAACCCCNCTCGCGATTGATTACAATTATTTACAAAATATTTTACTCTGATTCTTGCAATAATAGATAAAGGAATTGAGTTTTCCCCACAAACTCTGATATTTTAATACCTCTAGCTTTGCAACCCAATGTCGTAGACCATAGATATTTCAAACTGTAGACTCTGTTAGATCATGTAATCTAAATTTGAAATATCTAAGGTTTACCTCGCCAGGTTGCAAAGATAAAGGGAATGGAATATTCAAGTTTGTAGCAAAGACTCAACTCCTTACACGTAAAAACAATATATATATATATATATATATGAAAGATATACAAAAATTAGAAGTTTAAAGTTTTCAATATTTAAAAAGCTTACTCTATTTAAATTTCACAAAATACGTCGTATATATTTATACTGTTTTGGGCACAGTCTAATCGGACTAAGCCAATTAAAAAAACCTTTCTGCCATTAAACTGAAACCATAGAATTTTCTAAATCAGAATTAAATAGGTTGAAAAGTTAGTTAACAATAGTAACTTAAGATATTACAATACCATATACAAACCATACCTAGTGCAATACTATACAATAAGCAGCCTACAATACAAATTAGAAACAGAGCACATTACATTTAATTATAATACCCAGAATACATATTGTACTTTACTGCACTGAATTAAAAATTAATGCAAAACTGAATATAGATCACATATTACAATACTTGATATGGAACATTTATTTTGTTTGCATCTGACAAATTGCTTTTTGATAATGACATATATTACTTTATTTTAAATACTAAAACATCAAAATAGTATATAAGAAACACTAAGTATTTCCAATACTGAACATAAAACACATATATATTTCAAACAAAATATATAATTTAATTCGTTGAACACATTTAATTATTAAATGCAGAACTTGAGTATTTCTGTAAGGCATAAAGCAAATTATTTTGTCCATTTTACAGAACACGTAAATTTAAAATAACATTACAGACACTAAAAAGTTTAAACAATATTATTTTTGAATAGTTTTTAAAAGAAAAGGGGGGGAATAAAGTAGAGTCAACTTTGAAAAGGGACGCTCAGCATAGGGAAATATTAGAAACCCCAAGTTTGCAAGATTGTGTTTAAGAGGTATGGGAGAGGGGGGGGGGGGGTTGAATCCCTTTACGGATTTCTGACTGACTGCCCGCGGCTAGCGCGTTAAGAAATATTTTTCTTGGCGCGCTGGCGCGCATCCATCAAGGTCATATACTAACATCTACTACTAGACATATGCTCAAGGAATCAGTGAATATTTCCCAGCTTCTGAGCATTTTCTAATATCAATAAGTAATGAAAATAAATAATTATTTGATTATTATTGTTGTATTTACAGACACTTGCAACTGCACCACAAGCTTGTGCTTTAATTTGCAAATGAATAAGAAAGGTTTTCTCACAAATTTCTATTCCTCCGGCGTCAATTGTTTAACGAAATAAATATGGCGAGACAATACAAAAAGTGAAAATAGTTACTTTCCATCTGTTAAATGTTGTTAATGGTATATATTTACACCGAAAACAAATCAAAATAAATGTCCGAACTTTAAGACATGTTGGCGATTAAAATTTGTCATTACCAAACAAACTTTTAACGTTTTCTCCTTATCATGGTGTACGACATTTTCGCAAACTAATACAGAATTAAATCAAATATCTACATCTTTACAACTTTTACACAACTCTTTTAAGGAATACAATACAGTACACTTATAGTTTAAAGTATATAGTACAAAGTACAATTATTAAGATAGTCACAAAGTACAAAAAGTACTTGTACTCAAAAGATTCATATGTATGTTTCAAGTTTTAGCTGTACGCGTTTTTAACAATGCGTAGACTCAGCAGTACAAACTACTTTTCTCTTATTATCTTCAAGCTGTAATTAAATGTCTTTAAAATGTTCAGGATGTGTGTGTGTGTGGGGGGGGGGGGTGACAACGGAAGCAATTTATTTCAAAACATATTATTCTCCTTGTTTCCTTGTTTTTTCCTACCAAATTCGGGCCTATTTCTCTAAGGTCAGGGTTCCTACTCAAAATTAGGCTTCTGAGACACGTATCCTGACAAAACTGAAGAACACAATGGAACATGAAAAATACGCACAATTCTCGCACTCAGTACAAGGCCGTCAGTTTGAAATTACTCAGAAAACTTTAATGAAATACATTGTTTGTGTTTATAAACATAAAAAGTGTTCAAAATTATTCGTAGAAAAAGTAAAAATTGGAAATTAATGAATACGCTTTAAAACTGAAAATTCTAAGAATCCTAAGTTGAGAAATGTTGAACAAGTACTTATCAATTAATTAACTAAGTAGTTGTGTTGAGGGTGTGTGTGAGTTAATGAGAGTGTGTGAAAATAGAACATTATTCAATGACATCTGGTTAGCCGTGCAGTAAAGACATAAATTCTTTTATTCATTGTCATTCATTCAAAGAAACGGATTAAATATAGGAAAAACTTTTACAATTCACAGATTTTTATAAATATTTCTGAACTGTGTAAACAAAATTATGATATTTCATACGAGCATATAAACTTTATTCTTAACAATTCTTTTTTCAGATTAGTGGAGTTAACAGATTTAATATGATTTTAAGAAGTATATTATTCGCCGCATTGATAGCGCTGGTAAGTTATTCATTATTAGTATTGAAAAAGACACAGAAAATTACTCATGTAGTTTCATTCATTTTGATTTTATCAGAATTTGTTGTTTTTATAACTTCTAAGATTATAAGCATATTTTTGCCGGAATTAGATGAATATTTGAAGGTTTTAATTGGTTGGGTCAAGGGTATAGGATAGAGCAATTCTGGCGGTGAAAGTTGGTTTGAATTTTCCCTACATTCCACCAGGTTGACCAGTTCGCCTGAGGCGGGAGAAAGTTGGTTCCCGCCGGTCCAGCCTAGAACCGTCCACACGGGAACCAAAAATACTCGCGCCATTTCTTGGGGTCAAATATTATTAATTCGTTATGTTAGCCAAGTATACGCATGTACGCATCACTGGTTTTATTTTTGCGTACATTAAGTAAGTTCACAGGCCAAGTTTGTTACGGTAGATTCATTCTCAATGATTTATTTTTTATTAGTAAACCGAAATTTGAACTAGAATTATATGCTAAAAAATCTTTCTGAATTCGTCCAAGTGTTTAAATTCCAACTTAAATTTTTGGCTTGAAATATTTTCATCTATTGGTCGCCATTTTTTATTTATCCTATATTATCTTCTCAGAAAATGTCTTTTCTTAATAATTTGGGTTTTCAGTTTTATCCCCACAATTGTAAAAAAGTATTAAATGTTAAATTAGTAAAGTTTATACGTATACTCATGTTTTTAGTTTTTCCATACTTTTACTTTTTACTTTCCTTTTCGTTATTTGTTGAGGATAACACCGGGTTTTTTTGAAGGTCCTGTTTTTCACTTTCCCTTCCGTTCTCTCCTCAAAATGCATTTTTCCTTTCTATGAAACCAGTTTCGGAACTTTCAATTTCCTTTGGCTCACGCTCCTATAGACGTGAGTAATTTGTTTTTTTTGGTCCATTCATTCAACAATTCCTGATTGATATTTTATCCGCGTATTTACTCTCAAGTTTTTAGTCATGTTTTTACATAAATGTATATAATATCTTAGTAGACGTTAAATATTTTGGTTAATAATTGGTCATTTCTGGTTGATAAAGATAAAACTTAACTTTTTGATATTGCGCTGTGATATTTACTTTGGGGTTGACAATCTCTCTTTTCTGTTTAGTTGATATACATTTAATACATTTCTATTTAATTCTTGTTGATATTTTTTTCCTATTATTTTAAAGGTCGATATTCTTGTGAATAATTGTTTGTTAAATATCCTGGAAGTTGACATTTTTTTAAATGATTTTCTTTTCTTTTAAGTTAAGTTTTATTTTATTGAAATCCTCATCTTTAGTTTTTATCTTTTAGTGTTTATATCTAATTACTAAAAGTTAATATTTTTCCTTTCACAGTTGATCTTTTATTGGTTAATATATGTCCTCTTCTTACCTGCAGTTGTACTCGTATTCATTATTCTAATACTGTACGAATTATCTTTCCCTTTCCTCAATAAGGTTTATATCATTTCAATCTTTTAATTAAATGATATTAATTCCCCCCCCCCCTCCCTCTCCCTCTCCCTCTTTAAAATGGATTGAGGAAGGCAAATCATGAACGCTATTATGAAATTATATTGGCAGGGGAAAGGATTTGCTTTGCGCTGATTTGGTCAAGTTTTGCCTAAAGCCTAATTTCTCTTCTATATATGTTGTCTTAAGGATATATATACACGGGTTGTTAAGTACTAATAATTGTTTAACTAAATTAATATATTTGTGAAATTTAAAATTTAGATTGAGCAGGACTTAAGTCTTGAGGGGGGGGGGCATTTCATCATTGAAAAATATTGTTTAACAAGAAAAAGAGCACATTTTAAGAGCGTCTTCTGCGGAAAAATAAAAGCAAAAATAATTTTGTTTTTCTTAGAATGAAAAATCAAAAATCTAAATATTTTGAAATAAGAATAAAACCAAAATGAAAAGTTTTTGATGGAAAGGGAAAGGGTTATAGAAAGGAAAACTGATTTAATAGAAAGGTTGGGATTGAAAAGAAAAGCGTTGAAATGAAAAGAAAAGGCGATGGTTAAAACAGAAACGGTTTTGATGCTACTATAAAAGTTCGAATTAAAAAGATTGGGTTTATGCAAAAAGTTGCTTGAAAGAGAATCCGTTTTGAATGAAAGGAAAATTTTTTTGAATTAAAGGGAAACTGTTTTGATTGAAAGGGAAATGGTTGTTTGAAAGGGAAAGGGTTGTTTAAGAGGGGAAAGGGATGCTTGAAAGGTAATTGGTTGCTTGAAAGGGAAAGGGTTGCTTGAAAGTGAAAGGGTGATAAAAATAAGAGTTCCCGGAACCAACCCAGGTTTCTAAACCTGCCAGAAGATTGGGTTAGTGTGCTGAGTGAACAGAGAGGGGGGTGGTGGTTCAAAACTTTATTACAAATCTAAAACAGATAAAAATATATTTTTCTAAAGAAAAAATGAATGTTTAAAGAATCTGGTATATAGCAGGCAGATTTCAGGAGTTCAGGGCCAAGGTGGCTTGAAGCAGTTTGCTTAATTGGCCTGAGGGGAACTGCCAGACCTAGTGGCCTACTCACATATTACATACCTCCTAGCTTAGGCCAAACCATGCCTGCCCATGCCGCCAACTGCCTGACCATGCCGTACATTCCCGTACAGCCTGACCAGACGGTTAGAGGGGAGTGGATAAGGGGTATCAGACTGGAGAGGGAAGGGGGGGGGGGCGATGGCCCTGAAACGAGGGATATGAATGCCGTAGATGGAATTTACTTTCCCTTACAACCCCCCCCCCATATTTATAATCAAGTATATTATATCTACTCTACTCTGGATAGCCAATAAATAGTATGTAGTAATTACAAAAGCTAATTATCATTCTGACAATTTAAATTATTGATCATTTACTAATATATTATAAGTGAACTCATTTCCTATCAGTAAATCCTGGTTTGGGTTTACCGAGGCAAAAAATGACATAAATACATCCTTCCGTTTTCCCACCCCCCTCTCCGTCTCTTGCATGAAGCAATCTTACATATATGAAGCTTCCCCTTCTTAAAGTACTACCCCCCTCCTCATGTATATTTCTCTCTTGTGGGAGCTAAGGTTGTTATCTTTGCTTTATTACGTGATAAAATTAGATCTGTTCAGACTTTAATTAACAAGGTCATACATTCTCTAAATACCCAACATTATTCCCAGGGGTTGGAAGAGAACTTGTCAGGGGTGACGGGGATATAATCATTGAAACGTAATATAAATATTTTATCGGAACTTGTCAGAGCATGAGGGGGGTTGAGAGGGGGGGGAGGGGAGGGGGGTCATTATAGATGGTGCAACCTTAACTCTTGATATAAAATTTTATATTCAGATAAAGCCAGAGAGATTAAAAAAACATTAAACAAAAACTGTTATCGGTTTATGCCTATTCTGACTATAGACTTAAATATATTTTTTTAAATTCCTTTTTATATATTACATTTCTTTCAAGCTCCGTAGTTGAGTAAATATAAAAAAAATCTTCTGAAGTCGTTCAGAAACGCAATTGTTGTTTTAGTCTCCTCCATTCCCTGATTGTGCCCCCCCCCTGTACACCTCTTGATGATGGTGGTTGATGATAATATTTAGGTATACATAGAGAAGCCGCATATCCTGCTATATTTTGCATAGATCTTAAACCCCTAATATCTACCTGACCTACTTTCCCGTTCATCCATACCCCTCATCCATTCCTCATTCATTTCATACCTCATCCAAACCTTAACCTTCATCATCCGTACTTTATTAATGCCTCATTCAAACATAATACAAACTTCATACATGCCTCATCCAAACTTCATCAAAACCTCATTCATGTCTCATGCATTTATTCCTTCCTCATTCATGACTCATATATATATGTATTTTTTTCAAATCATTCTTTAATAAACTGTTTTTATTTTTACATCTTTCCCACATTGAGATTAATTCATTGATCCATAATCCAGAATTTTTTCATCGATTATTTATCCGACCCATCAATCGTATTTGTTTCAATCTTCAACCCATCCCTTAGTAGAATCCTATTCTTACCTCATCCATATTCCACACCAGGTTTAGAAACCTCCATTATTAATTCATATTCAGTCATCCGTAAACTTTCATTCCTCCCACTCATCTTTAACACATCTTGTCAATATAGACACCTCCCCCTCTGTAATCCTGTATCCTAACATCTCCAAATATTTCAAATATTTGCATTTTAGAAATGGAAAGTTTTCAAATATTTTGTGTGTGCATGAAGGCCAACCATACATTCTTTACTGCGAACATGCAACCGGTCTCTAGTACATCAATTACAACCTATACCCACGTCTACATGATGATACATATCCCTCATCCCGCCCATATCCTTCATCCTTATACCATATCCAACCCATATCCTTCATCCTTATACCTTATCCAACCCATATCCTTAAATTTTACACCTTTTCCAACCCATATCCTTCATCCTTATACCTTATTCAACCCATTTGCTTCATCCTCACACCTTATCCAACCCATATTCTTCATCCTTATACCTTATCCAACCCATATCCTTCATCCTTATACCTTATCAAACCCATATCCTTCATCCTCATACCTTATCCAACCGATATCCTTCATTCTTATACCTTATCCAACCCATATCCTTCATCCTTATACCATAACCATTCCAACCCTTATCCTTCATTCTTATACCTTATCCAACCCATATATTTCATTCTTATACCTTATCCAACCCATATCTTTCATCCTTATACCTTATCCAACCCCATATCCTTCATTCTTATTCCTTATCCAACCCATATCCTTCATTCTTATATCTTATCCAACCCATATCCTTCATCCTTATACCTTATCCAACCCATATCATTCATCCTTATATCTTATCCAACCCATATCCTTCATTCTTATACCTTATCCAACCCATATCATTCATCCTTATACCTTATCCAACCCATATCCTTCATCCTTATACCTTATCCAACCCATATCCTTCATCCTTATATCTTATCCAAACCCATATCCTTCATCCTTATACCTTATCAAACCCATATCCTTCATCCTTATACCTTATCCAACCCATATCCTTCATCCTTATATCTTATCCAACCCATATCCTTCATCCTTATACCTTATCCAACCCAGATCCTTCATCCGTATACCATATCCAACCCATACCTTCATCCTTATACCATATCCAACCCATATCCTTCATCCTTATACCTTATCCAACCCATATCATTCATCCTTATACCTTATCCAAACCCATATCCTTCATCCTTATACCTTATCCAACCCATATCCTTCATCCGTATACCATATCCAACCTATATTCTTCATCCTTATACCATATCCAACCCATATTCTTCATCCTTATACCATATCCAACCCATATCCTTCATTCATATACCTTATCCAACCCATATCCTTCATCCGTATACCATATCCAACCCATATCCTTCATCCTTATACCATTTTCAACCCATATTCTTCATCCTTATACCATATGCAACCCATATTCTTCATCCTTATACCATATCCAACCCATATCCTTCATTCTTATTCCTTATCCAACCCATATCCTTCATTCTTATACCTTATCCAACCCATATCCTTCATTCTTATACCTTATCCAACCCATATTCTTCATCCTTATACCTTATCCAAACCATATTCTTCATCCTTATACCATATCCAACCCATATCCTTCATTCTTATACCATATCCAACCCATATCCTTCATTCTTATACCTTATCCAACCCATATCCTTCATTCTTATACCTTATCCAGTCCATATCCTTATCAAACGGTACAAATCGAAGTCTAGTATATTCTAAAGCATTCTAACTAAAGAAATTATTAAGAATTTTTCCTATGCTCCCCCCTCCCCCCCTTTACTTTCTTTCAACTCCTCCCCCCCCTCTCTGCTTCTCTGTTTAGTATATTGTGGTTCAATGGTTCATTGCATCTTTATGAAATATAAAAACATAACATGGCCGCTTTTAAAAGATTTTATTTATAGAAATTTTCACGATTGAATAAACTTTATTTAGAGTATTTTCTGGTTGATTAGTTCAAATATTACTAAATTTTTTCAGTGTACACGTTGAAAAATAAAATGTTTTGATTAATCATTAATTTCTAATTATACTCTTCGCAAGGTTAATTCAGTTCCGCCTGTTTTATTATAAATTAATTATAATTGAACTTTGTTTGTGGTTGTGAATTAAAAATCAATCAGTTCTTATTATAGAAAAATTTATCAAAATTGCAAAATGGATTAATTTTTTATGAAATGCAACAAGAATGGTTTTGATTTTTATCTCTTTTTTTAGGGTACATGCGAGGAAAGCGAGCAGGTTGCAGTAGTCGAAGGTATTCCTGTGAGTGGAGATGAAACAGTCTCAGTTGCAGAAGATAGGATTGATGATGACTTTGCCGAGGATCAGCTAGCAGAAGAAAGCCAATTCTCACAAACAGTATTTGCCGAGGAGAGAGATGGCGGTGGACACTCACACGACCACGACCATGCTCATGTTCCTGCTCCAGCTCCTATTCAGGCCCCAGCTGGAGATACATACGGAGCTCCGAGTGCTGACAGCTACAGTGCCCCTCAGGCTCCCGCCGGAGACAGCTACGGAGCTCCTCAGGCTTCTCCAATCGATGACTATGGAGCACCCCAAGCTCCTCCTGTTACCAACTACCAACCCCAAGCTGCAGGACCTATCCCAGTCCCTCTCCCAGTTCCAGTAAGACCTGGATCCATCGTTATCCCTGCTGGACCCAAACCTGCCTATAACAGACCACCTCCCCCACGCCGTCCGTCTCCACCTAAGCCTGCTTACAATGCTCCCCGACCTGCACCTCAGCAGCCCTACAACCCTCCTCAGAACCCTCCTCAATACAAACCCAGGCCTCCTCCGCCAAAGCCTCAATACCAGGGACCAGCTGCCTCAGCTCCCAAACCTCAATACAACAAACCTCAGAGACCTCCTCCTCCTCCACAGAAGAAGCCTCAGTACAAGCCTAAGCCTACTTATGCTCCTCCCAAGCCCGCTTACCAGCCAAGACCTGCTCCTCCTAAACCCTCTTACAGGCCCAAACCTGCATATAAACCTGCTCCTGCTCCTATTCCTCAGAAGCAAACCTATGCTCCAGTAGCCAAACCAACTAACAATGCACCAACCTATGTCCAGCCAACTAAGAGTGACGAGGCCTGGCCTCAGGCTCAGCCCGACATGCCCAAAATTATCAGCCTTGACGTGCAATGCGAGAAGAACCTCATGAAGGTTTCAATCAAGTTCGACAAACCGTTCTACGGAATCATCTTCAGCAAGGGCTTCTACAGTGATGTCAACTGTGTCCATCTTCCAGCTGGAGTAGGACGAAGTGATGCTCAGTTTGATGTTGCAATTAACTCCTGTGGAACTACTGGAAACACAGGTAAACACCTATCGTTTTTCCTTCCCTCTTTTTGGTCGATATATTTAGTGAAAACCCGTCCGTCGCGCTAGATGACAAATCATGAGCCAGCTCCTCCCCTTTTAACCACAAAATATATTAAATACAAGCTCTACAAAGCACAATATTTTGCAATTTTCCAGAAAGTAGAAATTTGACAATTTTGAACCATTTTAATATGTCATTGTTGGATAAGTTGAAGGTTACGTAATAATGCAGTTTGAAAGAGTTAAATGTCATGGATCCAATGATACGCACGCACTGCACGCTCTTACGGGAAAGGTTACCGCGCTTGAAAAAAAAGGATTTCCACTGGTCATAACTCTGCATATTTTCAGAGAACGGACTTTACGGATACGGAGCTGATTCTGGATCCGGAACCTACTTTGAAAATACCATCGTGGTCCAATATGACCCTCAGGTTCAAGAGGTCTGGGACCAGGCAAGAAAACTCCGATGCACGTGGCACGACCAGTACGAGAAATCTGTTACATTCAGGTATGCTAAATATTTAGTTTGCAAATAGTTTTACTGGCGGCGGGATTTTATGAATGATTTATAAATTGACTTGATTTAATATGAATGACTATTTTTCTGTGCAGGCCCTTCCCCGTCGACATGTTGGATGTTGTCCGAGCTGACTTTGCTGGAGACAATGTTGGTTGCTGGATGCAGATCCAGGTTGGAAAGGGACCCTGGGCTAGCGAGGTCAGCGGGCTTGTCAAGATCGGTCAAACCATGACAATGGTTCTTGCAATCAAAGACGATGAACAGAAGTTTGATATGCTGGTACGCAACTGCATGGCTCATGACGGTAAGCGTGCCCCTATTCAGCTCGTTGACCAAAAGGGATGTGTCACTCGACCAAAGCTCATGTCCAAGTTCACCAAGATTAAGAATTTCGGTGCCAGCGCTTCCGTCCTCTCTTATGCTCACTTCCAGGCCTTCAAGTTCCCTGATTCCATGGAGGTTCACTTCCAGTGCACCATCCAGATCTGTCGGTACCAGTGCCCAGACCAATGCAACGATGTAGCTTACACCACACAATCAAGCTATGCTTCCTCCAGCGAGACCTACGGAGCTCCAGTAGCACCTCCCCAGTCCTCATACAGCGGACCTACCAGAACAAAGAGAGATATTCCTTACAGTCCTAACTTCCGAGTGAAGAGGGACGACGGAGAGACCGAAGTCGAGGAGATGGAAGATATCGGAGTTCAGAAGGTTATCCACGTTGTATCCAGCGGCGACCTCACCTTTGACATCAAGGAGGGAAACAACGATACTGTAGTTGATGTCTATCCTTCAGTTGCTCAGTCTTACCATGAGGAACAGGTATTTTGAAACCTTAAACATTGTCTAAAAATATTTCCCTTTTTTTAAAGATAATCTTAGTCAAATTTATTTTTAACTCAGTTTCTAACTCAGGGTTATATCTGTATGTCTACCCCTGCCTTTGCTGCAACCTTGATAATCCTGCTGGGAATCCTCATCATCTCATGCTTCCTATCCGCCTTCCTCTGCCTCAGGCACAGGAGCTACTACGGAGATACCTCACTCATCGCAGCCTTTACAAACCCTGTCTTTGCTCACAAAAAAGGACATTTTTAAGTCACAATGACTTAATTATCTTATTTGTCAGCTATGAAAAGTTAAGCTAATTACTTTTTAAATTAGGGTTATCTTTTTTCTAGCTGCCTCGAAAATACCTTCAGGAAAAATAATGCCAAATTAAAAATGAAAAAAGTTTCATTATTTTTCAAAACTCCTACAGTGTACGGCTCAGATTAGTCATTTCATTTTCAAAAATAATAAATTTTCTCATTTTTTAAATTTGTGCAAAAACCTTCAGATCTCCAGAGATCTGTAAGTTTCCTCGCAGCTAATCCAGAAAACTGTGGGACAAATAATTTCGAACCAAACTATTTGATAAATCAGGTTTCTGGAAAAAAGAGTTCAAATAATCTGTGATACTTTATCAGTAGGAGGTTATTCCATTGTATAAAGCGGATGCAGCAATGTCTTGGGAAATGAATGCTCAAAAATATTAAAACATAAAATAATTGAATTATTGTTTAATTTGAATTAAATTTGACATATTTCTGCATTTATCAGTCTTTGCACCCTTCCCCAAGCAGTATGTGCTTCTGTTCCATAATGATAAATGAATTATTTTGAATGAATCTAATTTTTATCATTGCCCTAAGATTATTTAATCAAACCTGCTTCAATTCTGTTCGTTAAGTATAATTATATTGTAAATTAAATAAACGTAAACAGATAAAAAATATTGAAAGATGAAACTGCAAAATCATTTATTACTAATTTTATCTTTTTCTTTATAATTATGATAGATATTTTAGCCTCATCCTTAGTATTTTTTATGTTGATTTTCGTTTATTAAATGAACGATTATTTTCTAAATAATCTGTTGTTATCACCTTTAAATGCTCAAAAAGGAATCCAAATTCCTCCCAGATGTGCCAAACTAGTCAAATTCATCAATTCTTTACTTTTCAAATCTTCTTTCCTTCCACTTAGGTATAGCCCAGTAGCTTAATAGCTTAGCAGTTAAACTAGCTCAGTAGTTTTATGCAATATTGTATATTTGCTATTCAGCAGAGGTCAGCAGCTTAGCTATCAGAAAGCAACTTGGCATCCATGGGTGGCACAGAAGCAAAGTAGCTCAGTAGCCTTGCAGCTCAGTAGCTCATAAGTACCTTAGTTCTGAATCTCACTCTTCTTATCTTCCTAATCTATCATTTTTTTACTTTTAAAGAAATTAAATTTAAAAATAATTTCTTAATATCTTGTCGTGTCGTCTGTCCAATCCTGAGATAATATCAACAATTAATAGAAATTAATTATGATATTATTTTAAGTTTGAATTATGTTTAGTAAAATTTTAATTATGTCAATTAAAATTAAGACGAACAAAAACTTACATTTTCGCATAATTTTTCTTAGAAAATAAGTTTTTGTCTGTTCTATAAATTTACGAATATTAGAATTGGTAAGTTTTCTAAATATTCGTAAAGGCCGGTACTGTATTCAATATATATGCAATTACTGCTGTAGATAATGTGTAAACTTTAATTGCGTTAAATGAATAATTTAATGGTTTTATGCCTGGAAACGGTTCTTCAATATACTTGTATTGTTGTGTTTACAATATACTAGTTAAGCTAATTTATCAGAATTCTAGATAAAAAGATTAAAAGCAACGCAATGGGGAGCGCACTAATAAATTTACTTTCACCAATGAATCTCCATCTTTACACTTATTAATCTTTTTAATTGAACACTGTTGTAAAAAGTTACCTTTCCAATATGAATTCAAAAATCATTTTCAAGATTAAATGTTTTTTAAATTTAAAAATTATTTTTGAATTCATAGTTTTTTCAAGTTAAAATACTGTATTTATGTATTTATTATATTTTTTAATTACTTTGTAAACTGTTATGGTATTATAGTAAAATAAACTATTATAAATAAAAATGAGATTTTAACATGAAGAGAAGAAAATGCTTGTGGATTGGATTCATGTGTGGTAAGATGTGTGGTAAGTAATATCTGAATTGAATACATGAAAATGTGGGACTCTCACTGATCAATTAATATTGCAGTTTTCATTTTCCAGTGACCATGGCCATGTCTGATTCACAACGATATCTTTGTCTGATCAAAAAATGAAGGATATTGTTGTTTTCTAGGGTTTAAATGTTTAATTCTGATAATTCTTGTAAATTGTTATCATTACACATATTTGAAAGACAACTCATAGATGTTTAGATCTCACACGACTTCGGTCTTTCTGCCAGCAAGCTGTCACAGTCGATCACAATTTGACATATAAAACCACATATTTTGCCTTTTTACTTTCACAGTTTTTTTTAGCTGAAAAAGAATATGAATGAGCTCGATAAGTTTAAATATTCTTGAATTAGAGTACCATTTAGAGTACCATACACAACGCTATTAAATTCAAATAGAAGAAGCCTAACTGATCTCGCCATGGTTATTCCATGCAGGGTGAACATAGTTATTTAATAAAAAATTTTATATTAATACAAGGTTGCACGACTTATGAGCTTTCAAAACTGTGGTCTACTCTCTTCTTTTCTTTATTCTTTATGGTTTCAGTGTGTTGCTGAAAGCAGAATATATTTTGGAAATCCTGGGAAATGCAATACAAGGATAACTAAAAAACTGTAGAATAGGATGACGACATTAAAACAATACTCAAGTACACGTGCATATGATATTACAAAGCGTGTAAGATATTAAATAACTTATTTGACTATTTAAAGTCATAACTTGAGTCTAAAACTCGACTTTGTATTCCAGAGGTTTATTGTTATCAATGTATGTCTTAAAAGACGATATGCCTAAATGTCGAACTCTCTATTTGCCAAGAAACTATCACGTTTAGTGTAATACTGTCTGTCATACATTTTAATTTTTTTCTTTTTTACTTTCAATCTATCTATCTCATGCCAATATAAGCAAAGCTATAAAGTTGGTGAAAAACGTTTTACACGGTCTATCATCATTTATTAAATACAATTGTGGGGAAATAATACAGCTTGCAGAGAACCTGAAAACCGTGGAATAGGAAGACGAAATAAATTTTGTGTTTTTTTAGTTCTTACAAAGCAAACAGTTGTACTTTTTAGTTGATGAATAATTTATTAGATGAAATGGGTCTGTTTTCTCTGGGTGATTGCTGTTTCTCATGTACATATTGGACACTTTAAAGTCATAGCTTGGGTCCAAAAGTGGTCTACATATTCCAGAGCTTTCTGGTGTTCACTGTATATGTATTAATGGTTCCAGCCGGTACCGAAAAATCATGTTGTGGAACAACGTACATGTTCTATATCATTACATTGTACATAAAGGAGCTGGTACAGTCGTCAACTGGCGGAACAATAAGAGAAGAAAAAAAATAAATTCGAATGAAAATTTGTTTCTATAAACGTAACAATTATTTACAACTAATATTTAAACGGGAGGTTAAGAGAAATTTACTAATTAACCACATACAGTTTGCCTATAGATTTTGTTGGATCCATTCTTGAAAATCAAATTTATAAGAAGTTAAAAGCTAGCCATCCTACCCAGGGGGGGGGGGGGTACAACACGTTCCACATTGATTTTTTAAACATTCATAGTTTTTATAAATTTCAGAGGCTCCCCAAAATTCAAGAATCGGGGTTGTTTATCCTGTTTCAAAATGTTATGAAATCGATAGGTTTGCTACATTAAGCAGAATGTTTCTTTGACCCAAGGTTTGATCATTATCTTCAGTCAAAGAAAAATTTGTAAAACAAAAAAACTTTCATAAGTATAAAATTCTTAAACAGGATAAACATACCGGGGAAAGCTTTTAAAGCTAAATACCTTGAATGTTACAAACGGACCTCAAAACTATGCATATTCTTACTCATAAGCCGCCTCTTTTTAATGCATTAAGAGCTGGGAACTATTGTACGCTTGATCTTGACATCCATTATGGGCACTTTTAACTGGAGGATAAATGCTTAATCTCTTCATTCCAGTTATCCCTTCAGGTTCAGATTATCATGCGGAATATCGAGATCAAGTATTGATCTCGATATTCACAATTCAAGAGTTCCCAGCTGGACGGTATATTTTTATATACGGGTTGTAGAAACATAGATTTAGTAGCGAGGTTAGATAAATGATAGGAAGTGTATACAAGGCGTGAAATTTATTTCAATTAATGATGAGAGAACAGGAAATTGTCATTAATTTCATTCTGTGTAGATACGTATTTCATCTGGATCGGTCATGGATGACGACATTTTAAATAATAGTTTATAAGTTTATTTTGATTAAATATGGATTATGGGTCAGAGGGATCTGTTTCCATGAGGTACAGAGTGTCCCACGAAATATGACTGTTGGTGAATAGTTTAAAATGTCTTCTTCCATATGTTTAGTTGTTTGATACCAAAGAGAATAAGAAGATATTATATAGCAGACATTATTTCCGTTAATAGTAAAAAAAGGGAAATTAGACTATCCCTCGGTATAAATTTGCTCAGTCCCATTGAGCCTGAAAAGGAGTTACATGTGCACAATTCATGTAAATGTTCACAAGTTATACACAGTACATCACAATAATACAGCTATGGTCCCTGGACAATGGACACATCATAATTGTTACATTTCTTCTTTTTAATAAGTTGTTAAATCAATTCCAAAAATCGTTCTCTAGGAATATACCCAATTTCAAACACATGAAATAGCTACGTAGGTAAATAAAAGCTATTATTTGATTAAATACATATGAAACGTAAAATTCGTCTTTGTAAAGCGAGTATGTGCATAATTGTTAATTTTTTATTCTGGGAATTTGAGGTTGCATTATTAATTAGAACCCCCATTGTTATTTATAATATTTCAACTTTCAAGTTTGGTTTAAAGATTTTCAGATTCATTCCTGGTTCGATAAATTTCCAGCAATCGGTGAAAATTAATGATTTCCAAATTTTTAATCATTTTCTTTCGTAAAATTTTGATAATTTTTGTAAATTGGTGCAGAATCCCATTACGGTCCCGAAAGGCAAAACAATTAGAGGACGACCGCAGCCAGGATAGTTTTAGCATTACGTCAGGGGGGGGGGTGTCAAAATATTTGTTTACCCCCCCCCCCTCTCACTGTCAGGGTTTTATAAAATGATGAATGATGATGTCTCCCTCAATTGTTACTCACATATCAAGCTGGTTGAACGAGTGTAGAAATAATATTTATCTAAAATAACGTACACACACACACAAAGAATGGGAGTGCAAAGACAACGTGAAACTCTTAAAATATGACAATTCCACGATTAAGTTAAGTCTTCTGCCTTGAATGTAGTCTTTTTGTGGTTTATTTAATGGTTTATGGAAAAAAGAAATAAGTTTGCAGTTGCAGGGAATTATGAATCTAAGGAAACATACTGTATAAATTCTGTACAATAGTGTCTCTGAAGTCTCATCCTTTAAGGGTTACCCTGTATAATATGTAAGAAGTCATTAATTTTGACCTTTTCTGAGGTTTTTAGGACAAAAAATGTTCACCTGTGGCCTGCCTCATATTTACTTACCTTTAGTTTCTAAACTTTGTGCCCCCCTTAAAAATTCCTAGCCACGGGCCTTTTTAAACGAAAGTATTCGCTATCTATATAGCTAATAGAGTTGCCAACGATAATGTATCGTAACTTAAAATGTACAAAATTGATAGGAGAGGGGGCGGGGGCTGGGAGGGGGTCCAAAAATCGTTCTCTAGGAATATACCGCTTTGTGCACAGATTCATGTATTTCAGCAATAAACTTGATTTTATCTATCTCTATATGTTTAGAAATAATTACTGGGAAATTTTTTTCTAGAGATTCCTCAAAGGGGGTATTTCTTAAATTTAAGATGATCCCAAGGCCAGTATAATGGCTGGGTT